>NC_091370.1:11101243-11146243 GCF_038502225.1 Cherax quadricarinatus
TGCATATATTTTAAGTTTTCAAGGTAATCGTCATCAAAATTATTATTTCTAAATATACACTGAGAGATGCATATCTCTTAGGGAGGGATTGACCACATCAAATATTTTTCTCAAAGGTTGATGGCCTGATTACATCATTTTTATATCATTACGACTGCTCCTACTGTATTTGACTGAAGAAGTCTGTTGTGTAGGCGAAACGTTCCACCAATAAAGATACCCAAGTGTTACCCATGTATCTTAATCTTCAATTTGTCGGTATTTTATATATTTTACAACAATACGTATTTTTCTCGGTATTACATTTCGTTAATTTAATCCTAAAGTCGTGTATTCAGGAAGGAATCGTAAATGGTTTCTTAAAATATTAAAAACAGTATATTCTGTGGTATATTCATTTCCCCACCGGAGGATATACATGAAACGGCAGTATATATTGGTTGATATTTATTCTGTAATGAGCTGGGAAATTTAACTTAATTTCAATTTCTGAAGGTATTCTTGAATTTCGTGTACATTCAGTAGCCTTGTTTTATTGTCAACTATAACGCTAAGTTCCGCTTTTTATTTTCTGTTTTCTTTGTGTGTGTGTGTGTGTGTCTTTGTCCACCTTGTCTATTCCGCGCAGTATTTTATATGTCGTTATCATGTCTCCCCTGACCCTCCTGTCCTCCAGTGTTGTCAAGCCGATTTCCCTCAACCTTTCTTCGTAGGACAATCCCCGTAGCTCTGGGACTAGTCTTGTTGCAAACCTTTGCACTTTCTCTAATTTCTTGACGTGCTTGACTAGGTGTGGATTCCAAACTGGTGCTGCAGTGTGTGTGTGTGTGTGTGTGTGTGTGTGTGTGTGTTCACCTAATTGTACTCGCCTAATTGTGGTTGCAGGGGTATGTGTGTGTACTCGCCTATTTGTGGCTCAAGGGGTTGATATATAGCTCCTAGCCCCTTTCCTCTTCACTGGTTGCTACTAGATCCTCTCTCCCCCTGTTCCATGAGCCTTATCATACCACGTCTTAAAGCTATGTATGGTTCCTGCCTCCACTACATCACTTGCCAGACTATTCCACTTCCTGACAGCTCTATGACTAAAGAAATACTTCCTAACATCTCTGACTCATCTGAGTCTTCAGCTTCCAATTGTGACCCCTTGTGTGTGTGTGTGTGTGTGTGTGTGTGTGTGTGTGTGTGTGTGTGTGTGTGTGTGTAATATCCACGAGGCTCTAACCACTGAAAGAGTCACCGCGCCATTGCCATAGGGTTACCTCCGCCATAGGGTTGCCCCCGCCATAGGGCTGCCCCCGCCATAGGGCTGCCCCCGCCATAGGGCTGCCCCCGCCATAGGGCTGCCCCCGCCATAGGACTGTAAACAGTACACCATCTGACGTAAATGCTCACCATGGAAATGGTCAAGACGACTGCATGACCCACTTCTACAACGAACTTCAAACCCCAGAGAGTTACACTCTGTAGAGCGAGGTCAAGTTGAGATGAAGTGAGCAGGTCAGTAGAGCTGAGATTACGTACCCTTGTTACATGCTGCACCACTGACGGGTCATCTTAGGATTAAGACCAGTGCTAGGCCATGTACTAGCGAACATTAAACAATAGCAGCATATCTAACCACCTAGCCATCAATGTTATAAACATGAGATATACAGCATCAATGGGCATGTATCCTGATGGGAGGACATACGTGGTTGTGGTAAACTCAGAATTAATTTCATTCTACTCCCGTTTGGAATACCAGCCTTCACGAACAGAGAGTACAATAGAATTAGTTTTGAGCTTACCACAGCCACGTATGTGCTCGCATCAGGAAACACACCCAGTGCTACTGGGTGCCTGTTGTTTGTAGCATCGATGGCTCAAGTGGTTAGAACATCGTAAATTTTGGCTGGCTTCCCACGAGGCGGATTAAAATAACACTGGTTTGATCCACGACTAGTACAATTATTGCTAAATGATTATAACCACTTGTTCGTGGATGTATTAATATGTGTACTGCTAGTGAGGGATGGTATGCCAAACACACACACACACACACACACACACACACACGCACACGCACACACACAGCCAGGAGCTGTGTCTGGACCCCCGCAACCACAACTAGGTGAGTGCACATTATTAACAGGAATTAAAACACAGGATAGTGTTGAGGGAGACTTCCAGTGAGGATAGAGGGAGAAATTGTTGATTAAATGACTTTTAACGAAAGAGAATACATTTTAATCTAACAGATTTTTAGGAAGGTAAGATTCTTAATCAAAGAAATTTTAAGATGGGAGAATTTTTTTGATCTTAGGAATTTTATGAATGAAAGAATTTTTTCATCACGTGAATTTTAACGAGGGAAAAAAATGCCAGAGCAAGACACAATTATCAGTTTGTATAAATTATTATAGTTATTGAAGGTGAATGATACCGACATGCAAAATACAAAAGTAGTATTAGGACATGTATTAAGTCGATGTTTCGCCCTCCAGGCTCTTTATCAGGCATATAAACAAGTGTCTGTAAATCCTGGATGCAGACTACATTGTTTGCTCTGCCCTAAAAGCGTGCATAAACACACTCGTTTAAGCCCCGAGTTCTGTTGCTGTTTCATTTCCCTTGTATACATTTGAGAGAGAGAGAGAGAGAGAGAGAGAGAGATAATGACCCACAACAATTACCCTCTCTACCATCAACCGAAAAAATAGCGATCTCACACTTATCACTGTAACATCGATCGCAATACCTCAACAAAGCCGAAAGAAAAAATCGTTGTAGATCAGGTTTCCGTCAGTGGCGCCTTTGACGGTAAATAGAAGAGTTAAAAAATGGAAAGATAATAAAAAGCCTTGATGGCAAAAGAAAACAAGAGTCTGTGTTTATTACATACGTCCTCTCCTTCTCAGAGGCGCCGGCCATGTTTGTTAACATTCGCGTTCTTTCTCGCACCACCATTACCGCTGTTATTACAATGGCTGCCGCTGCAGAACTAGCAACAGAAGAAAGACCAACAGCAGAGGTAGCTGTAGCATCAACAGCTACAACAGCCAGCAGTTACAAAAGTAGCAGCGGCAGCAACTACAAAAGTAGCAGCAGCGGTTACAAACGTGGCAGCAGAGGCACTAAAAGCAACGGCAGAAGCAAAGCATTAACATCAGCAATAATAGAAGTATGAGCAACTCTAGCAGCAATAGCAGCAGCAGCAGCAGCTGCAGAACTAGCAGCTGCAGAACCAGCAGGTATAGAAACAGCAGCAATGACAGGAGTCACTAGGAGCAACGGCAGCTGCAAAGCATCATCAACAGCAATAATAGCAGACGTAGGAGCAACTGAAGCAGCATCTTCTCCGTCCCTCTTTCCATCCATCTGAACCCCGTCCACCTCAATCCCCGCCTCTTCCACCTCCTCAATCCAATTAACAAATTTGGATCACCTGCCTGAGCAGTCTTGCATGTCTTAATTGCCTCAGCAAGTGCTATCTTAATTGCCTCAGCAAGTGCTATCTTAATTGCCTCAGCAAGTGCTATCTTAATTGCCTCAGCAGATGCCGACTTCATGATCTATCGACTCAACGAAAGCTGAAGGTTGGCTACCCAGCTCTTATATAAATATACATGGTACATTTTTTTGTGTAAAATTATAAAGAAAATAATCCAAAATTGAATAGCACGCGATAAAACCATCATAGAATCTGTTTCTCAATTTTAAAACCTTCAAAGAATCTGTTTCTCAATTTCTGTTACATTAGCAAAAAAACTACACTGTATACTATAGCTCTATAGGAGAGCTTACTGTATATATTAAATTATCTACTCTATCTACTTATTTTCCTCTATTATCTACTACCTTATCAGTTATTGTAAACAAACGCTGGCTAGCATGTACCCAAGCCATTGAACCCGATGAAATTCGGTAATTTCCCGACCACGTGTTGGTCGTCCTGTCGTTGTCATGATTCTCATTTGCACTTTGATAACCAAATCTGATGATAACTCGTCCCGGTGTCTGTCACACAGTCGAACAACACGGATGTTGTTGCCTCTCAAGTTGAATCGTTCGTTGTTGACAGATTTGGACAGGTTTTGCATATTCATTGGAGATGAAAATCGCAGTTTCCCTCTCTTGGTTTTATGATGCGGCAGCGAAAGAAAACATCGATGCGTATTTTATCACACAGAGGCAAAAATTAGAAATTTTTTTTTGAGGGGAAATTTAAAAATTAGTTTCAAACAGCCTATCCATTAACAGACATGACTGAGGCAATAAATAAGGAAACTAAACATAACTGAAGCAAAATCATCCGAATTTCTACAAAGCAGAAGAGCAATGAATACGCAAAAAGACAACACAGTAAGTGTAAGGGAACCAAGGCTTTTAAACACCCACTTTCTATAAGGAGGATTACCAGCAGATCCCTGGGTGTCGCCAAGAGAGAATATCTTAAGCTCCTGGCCTCAGTTCCCGTTTAGCCGGGCTGTGGTGCATACGTTAGATACCTTGCAGCTTGCACCAGCAGTCTAATTGCCCAGGTTATCCACAGGGGGGCGTGGTCTGGGACCGGGCCCCGGGGGCGTTGGCTCCCTATAAACGGTGGAGAGGTAATTTATAGGCTCCTTTGAAAATCAGAAATTAAAATATTCGCCGTCCATATCCAGCTCTATTGTGTGTGTGTGTGTGTGTGTGTGTGTGTGTGTGTGTGTGTGTGTGTGTGTGTGTGTGTGTGTGTTGCTAGGTAGGGATTATAAAAAAAACGACAGAAGTTATTTCCGCTGTAAATTGTTCAATACTCAAAATTCAGATTAACAAGAAAAAGAAATAGACTCGACGGCGATTTTTTTCAGTTTATTCTTTGAATGAATGTGTTTTGCTGTTTATATTACTTTCTGAAGCAGACACAACACACACACACACACACACACACACACACACACACACACACACACACACACACACACACAATACAAAATGCACCACAGAAAAACTAACCAATCATCATTCTTGATTAATCCTCTCATAATAACTCATCAATAGGGTAATTAAGCTCGTTGGTAAACAATGCATAATAACACACACTAATTACCAATTATGAAAGCAATTCAAGCAAGCACAAACACTTCTATTAGCGACACAAACTCTTAAATGATAGTCAATTAGCCAGGTAAACACCGTATTAAACTACGAGTAAATAATTTTTCGACAATTATTTTGTACTTCAATATTATCAGAATAAACTATAAAGATTATTAAAAAAAACGAAATCTAATTTGCATGCATAAAACCAAATAGATTTAAAACGCAAAAAGGAAATTGATTATTTTGACAAAACGTAATAGATAATTCATGATTTTTTTTTAACGAAGAAATAGGTTATGCTTGAGAAAATATATTGATTGATATTGAAAAAAATAGATGGTCATAAAAATAGATTATTGAGAAAGGAGATAGATTGTTCATGGAAAAAGGGAAATAGATGCATCATGAAGTATTTTTTGATTTACGACAGTTAGGCCGGTCCTCGGGGGCGATGCCCCCTCTAGAAGCCTCTTTCTGGTATCCTTCAGGTATCCCTTAGGTACAGGAGAGGCAGTGAGAATTTGTATATAAACATGTTGGAGATGTGATCAAGACGTGGAAAGTACTTAGGTGTATTAACGTTCATACTATCACTATGAACCTTTATATTATAGCCGTTACACCATCAGTATCATCCTCACGCCATCACACACACACACACACACACACACACACACACACACACACACACACACACACACACCATCACACACACCATCACACATACGCATCAGGGACACAACCAGAGAGAGAGGGGAGGATGAGCCAGCAAGACTGGATCTTGTGTTCACCCTGAGCAGTTCAGACATTGAGGACATCACTTATGAGAGGCCCCTTGGAGCTAGCGATCATGTGGTTCTGAGTTTTGACTATATAGTAGAGTTACAAGTGGAGAAGGTAACAGGAACTGAAGGGGACAGGCCAAACTATAAAAGGGGGGACTACACAGGTATGAGAAACTTCCTGCAGGAGGTTCAGTGGGACAGAGAAATGGTAGGAAAATCAGTAAACGAGATGATGGAATATGTGGCAACAAAGTGCAAGGAGGCAGAGGAAAGTTTTGTTCCCAAGGGAAACGGAAATAATAGGAAGACCAAAACGAGTCCTTGGTTTACCCGAAGGTGTAGGGAGGAAAAAACTAAGTGCAACAGAGAATGGAAAAGGTACAGGAGGCATAGGACCCAGGAAAACAAGGAGATTAGTAGAAGAGCCAGAAACGAGTATGCACAGATAAGGAGGGAGGCCCAGCGACAGTATGAAAACGACATAGCATCGAAAGTCAAATCTGACCCGAAACTGCTGTATAGCCACATTAGGAGGAAGACAACAGTCAAGGACCAGGTGATAAGGCTGAGGAAAGAAGGTGGAGAACTCACAAGAAACGATCAAGAGGTATGTGAGGAGCTAAACAAGAGATTTAAGGAAGTATTTACAGTAGAGACAGGAAGGACTCTGGGGGGACAGACCAGACGGGGACACCAGCAAGGAATACACCAACAAGTGTTGGACGACATACATACAGATGAGGAGGAGGTGAAGAAACTGCTAAGGGACATCGATACCTCAAAGGCAATGGGACCAGACAACATCTCCCCGTGGGTCCTTAGAGAGGGAGCAGATATATTGTGCGTGCCACTTACCACAATCTTCAACACATCCCTGGAAACTGGGCAACTACCTGAGGTATGGAAGACGGCAAATGTAGTTCCCATTTTTAAAAAAGGAGACAGAAAAGAGGCACTAAACTATAGACCTGTGTCATTGACGTGTATAGTATGCAAAATTATGGAGAAGATTATCAGGAGGAGAGTGGTGGAGCACCTGGAACGGAACAGGAGTATAAATGCCAACCAGCACGGATTCACGGAAGGCAAATCCTGTGTCACAAACCTTCTGGAGTTTTATGATAAAATAACAGAAGTAAGACAAGAGAGAGAGGGGTGGGTTGATTGCATCTTCTTGGACTGCAAGAAGGCCTTTGACACAGTTCCTCACAAGAGATTAGTGCAGAAGCTAGAGCACCAGGCGCATATAACAGGAAGGGCACTGCAATGGATCAGAGAATACCTGACAGGGAGGCAACAACGAGTCATGGTACGTAATGATGTATCACAGTGGGCACCTGTGACGAGCGGGGTCCCACAGGGGTCGGTCCTAAGACCAGTGCTATTTTTGGTATATGTGAACGACATGACGGAAGGGTTAGACTCAGAAGTGTCCCTGTTTGCAGATGATGTGAAGTTAATGAGGAGAATTAAATCTGATGAGGACCAGGCAGGACTTCAAAGAGACCTGGACAGACTGGACACCTGGTCCAGCAAATGGCTTCTCGAATTTAATCCTGCCAAATGCAAAGTCATGAAGATGGGGGAGGGGCACAGAAGACCACAGACAGAGTATAGGCTAGGTGGCCAAAGACTGCAAACCTCACTCAAGGAGAAAGATCTTGGGGTGAGTATAACACCGAGCATGTCTCCGGAAGCACACATCAATCAGATAACTGCTGCAGCATATGGGCGCCTGGCAAACCTGAGAACAGCATTCCGGTGAAGAGGCGGGGCCAGGAGTTGTGACTCGACCCCTGCAACCACAAATAAGTGAGTACAAATAGGTGAGTGCACCCTCACATACACACCACACACACACACACACACCATCACATACACACCATAAGTGAGTACACACCATCACACACACCCATCACATACACACCATCACACACACACACACACACACATCACATACCATCACACACACACCATCACACACACACACACATACACCATCACACACCATCGCCCTCACATCATCACCCACACACCACCCTCACTATCACCCTCATCATCACCCTCACTATCACCCTCACCATCACCCTCACTATCACCCTCATCATCACCCTCACTATCACCCTCACCATCACCCTCACCATCACTTCATTACAGCCTCACGCAAAGTTGTCATTCCTTTAATTAATTTCCTCTGTCTCCTGTTATTTTATCTTCCTCCATCCCACATACTCATGTTCTTTTCCTTCTCCCTTCCCATTTTCTATCGCATATCACGTTTTCTCTACTTCCCATTTTCTCACATATCTTCCACCTGTTGAATCTCTTCCCGTTTTTTGTTACATTTAAGTTTATTCCGGTATACACAGTTACATTACGTATCATATTCCGTTACATTTTTCAGTTCCCTTTTACATATGGGTATCTTTCTCTAGTTCTCTTTTCTTCTATCTTCGATTTATAGAATTTGAATTTCAGAATACTGAAAATATTGATAATTTAGGGATAAGAGAATAAAATAAAAATGCGAAACTGTGTCATAATATGAGAAAGAGAGTTCGATAAGATAAAAGGAGTACATAATCTATCTTATCGTCTGTTCCTTGCGTCTCTCTCTTTGTAGATTATTTTCTGTAGACTATATTGGGATTATTAGTTTCATTGCATTTCCAGGGTAATGCCTCTACCGACAGGGTTCAAACCTTGAAAGCTGGTCTCTGTTACCTAATGGAAAAATTGTTTCATCGTGTGAGAGCCAGTTTACTAAATTTATTTAGATTTTTTTATTTAAACATCGGCCGTTTCCCACCAAGGCAGGGTGGCCCGAGAAAAGAAAACCATTCATCATTCACTCCATCACTGTCTTGCCAGAAGGGTGCTTTACACTATAGTTATAAAACTGCTACATTAACACCCCTCCTTCAGAGTGTAAACATCTCCAGGACTCAAGTCCGGTCTCCCGGTTTCCCTCAATCCCTTCATAAATGTTACCTTGCTCACACTCCAACAGCACGTCAATTCCTAAAAACCATTTGTCTCCATTTACTCCTAACACGCTCACGCACGCTTGCTGGAAGTCCAAGCCCCTCGCACACAAAAAAATTAATATGCCTTCTGAACGGCTTCAAACTTACAATGGTGATGCAAATAAAAGTACAGAAATGTTTTAGGCTGCATGGGTGTATATTATCATCTTTTTACAGTAATTTAGGAGGTGCAAAATAATTGGGACATGTGATACCTGGAGAACGACTTCCCTGATCGGCTTCAAACTGTATTTTGCTGAAAAAAAACTTAATTTTAATGCTGTGTAATTTTCCGTTTTGTCATGTTAATAAACACATCAGGATATTGTAATTGAAAAACAAGTTTATTTGCGAATTTGATTGATGTTTTGTTTTATTTTAGGACTCACTTGCCGCGGGTTCAATCCCAACCCGTTCTATGATTATTTTTGGAGCAGAATACAGGCTTGGCGTGGCAATACTGGGGAAGGTGCCAGGAACTATTGAGTGGCTGGTGTTAACATCTTCGTTAACCTTTGCTATACGAGCAACGAAGAACTCTGTGTATCACCAAGTGTTTATATATATATATATATATATATATATATATATATATATATATATATATATATATATGTGTGTGTGTGCCAGCACAATATTTACACTGAGATATGTGTATGAGGGGTACATGCTTTCAGAATTTACTGGCTATATAAACCCTTAATAACCTTCGTATAGTCTATGCTCTTAATTCTATTAACCAACGTATTCGCTTGTTAGTAGAACTGAGAGGGTGCAGAATTGAGGCGGCACAGCGCCGCCTGTGGCTAGCACTGCTTGTTTTATAGTGAATAACATCGTGCTTAATGAAGAAACAAATATAATCATTATCTTAGCAAACACCACTGTGTAATGATCGTTTGCTTGTTGAACGTAGTGTGAAACCAGGTTTCGAGCGAACCAGTTTACGAGCGACCATTTCATTAAGCCCCGTGTGGCATGCTACGAGTATGTTCCATTTTATTCGGCATATGTCACACTCTCTTAGCGAACTAGGTAATAAGGATTTAACAATCATTAGGGTCCCTGTCGTTATACCAGTACCTCGGTTCATCACAGACAAGTTCACCAGAGCTGTGAAGCAGCGTGGTTCACTTATGACACCAGGTTTGGCAGACTCGTCTGGACAGTTGGTTGATCACGGTGTTTTGTCTGTCTCTTGCATTTTTTGGCTCCTTGATCATCGTGTTGTACACTTGCGTATTGTAAGTAGTGCACATACTGAAAATATCAACTTGCTTATTTGGTGAAGGAAATAAGTTATATCATTTTTGCAAGCTATTATACGCCTGCTTTCAGAGAAAACTGCTCTTCCATGACGACTAACTCCCCACCAGCACTGAGGTAGACGAAAGAAACCGTTGTATATTATGCACAGAGCACAGTTATGGAAGATGATAGTGTGAATGCTCAAAACAATGAGAGGC
The DNA here is from genome assembly GCF_038502225.1 of Cherax quadricarinatus. Taxonomy (NCBI): domain Eukaryota; kingdom Metazoa; phylum Arthropoda; class Malacostraca; order Decapoda; family Parastacidae; genus Cherax; species Cherax quadricarinatus. The sequence continues at coordinate 11,111,588 of NC_091370.1, forward strand.
ATTTTTCATGTGATTGGCTGTGTTATCTCAGTGAGTTCAGGGCTTAACTCTATGATATAAGAACATACGAAGGAACATTGCAGCATTCATACTGATCCATACAAGGCAGATATAGAGGCAAGACGTTTCTACCAGGTCAATGGTACGTACGTTAATTATATATATGTCGTACCGAATAGGTAAAACTGGTCAATTAGCAAGAACTCGTTTAAAATTAAGTCTTTTCTAAAATTTTCTCTAATAAGTTTAAAAATATATTTTTTTCATTTATGTTAATGCAAAAATTTATTTTTGTACCAAAAGAACCCTAGAAAAGCTACCTAACCTTATTATAACAAGCGCAATTTAACTTAGCCTAATCCAACTAAATACATTTTAGATAAGTTTACAATAATTTAATAAACAAACACAATGAAATATTTTTTTTCGTTAGGTTCAAAATGATTTTTGCGAAATTAATGCATACACAAATTTTCGCTTGCCTTATTGGGCAAGAAGAGCGTTGCTATATAAGCCAAAATCGTTAGTTTTACCTATTAGACACAGACAGACACACACACACACACACACACACACACACACACACACACACACACACACACACACACACACACACACACACACACACACACACATATTATATATATATATATATATATATATATATATATTAGGTATTAGAGCGTTCTTGATTGATGGTGAACATGTTACATGCAGCCTTGATGTTCCATGTCTAGTTAATAGGCTTTAAACCTCATTAATGATCTCTCAACGCTGCTCGGTAATTACTCGAGATAAGGGACTGAGTCCTGTCAAAACGAACTGTCAACATGGAACTGATAGGCAGACAGTGATGTAAACTGTAGTGCTTACTCACACACTTTTAGCAGGACGTTTCAGCAATGGTGCGACTTTCTTGGTAAAGTACTTGATAAAGTTCTGGAAAAAACACGCTTTTGTACAATTCGTTTCTTACGAAAAACGTTTCGTCAGGATTGGCTTTTTCGGGCCTATTAAAGCCCTTTGGGCGAAAAGTCGTACGAAGGCTTTCCATACTAAGCGTCTTCGAAATTTCAAATTAATAAAGATGAAGTAAGATCGAGGAGATATATATATATATATATATATATATATATATATATATATATATATATATATATATATATATATATATATATATATATATATATATATATATATATATATATAATATATATATATATATATAATAAAAATTATATATATTTTTTTTTTTTTTTTTTTTTTTTTTTTTTTTTTTTTTATGCAGTATCCCCTCATCTCAATGACAGTCAAATGAAACATTAACTAGGCTCCTTAATCTGATCATTTTTATTTTTTTTCGTAAAATACTTCTAGATCTGTATTTTGCAGTGATGGAAATATATACTGTAATCAAATAGTTATAACTATGACCGTAAACCAGCGGAAGGCCTCAGTCATATGACCAGAAGCTCTAACGGCGGTTCATCGTCTAAGACCCGAGTCAGGAAACACTTCTGTTTCCTGACGGACCGTAACTAACCTGATGGAAATAGTTTAGTACTACCGTCAGATAAGGTAATTGGACCATTTTTTTTTTTTTTTTTTTTTTTATTCGCCGGTATTCTCCCGGCCCGGGTCTTTTCCAAGTAGTGGTGACCCGGCCTTGGCTCCCTATCTGGGGAGTGTCTCGAGACTTCAGTCTCCCATGGGAGGAGGTACAGTACCTCATCATCTTTGGGACCAAGTGTCCCCAGGCCTAGCCACATTCCCCGCCCTCACGGGGCTCGTAGAGAGAAGCTAGGCCATCTGGGGTAAATGTGTTTATAGAAAATTTTGTATTTAATACAGAGCGGTGACAAAAATATTTATGCAATCTCTGAAAATATTAGACTAAAAGTAGCACTGCTTTTATTTTTTTATAACTATCGTATTCTTCAGTTTTTTGTTGTATTAAGAATTAAATAATCCATAAGCATATGGATTATTATTATAATCATGGAGGGCTAAACCCGTAGGATTATACAACGCATGTTGCGGGGGGGGGGGAGATGGAAGGTATTCAGGTTTAATTCAGGGAACTAGAGCACAGATCCAATTCCCTAAATCAAGAACCCCTCACCAGCATCAAGGAACCTCCCTGGAGGGGCTAAGAATATAGAGTATAAAGAATTAGGTGAATTTAAGACTCGTATATAAGGAAAGCTTCAACAAGACGGCGACTGTGACTCGTCCTCTGCTGAAACTGTCTATGCTACTTCTAGCCTTCAGTCGCCGCCTCGTTGAAGCTTTCCTTAAAGTGGCAGGTTTCAGGAATTATGGTGCCTCAGTATTTGCTCTCGTGGTGTTTACCCTTGAAAATGTTTTTTGTCATAATCAAATCACTGTAATTTGCGGAAGCAGCTACTAATAAGAGTTCTCTTGCAGGTGTTGTTGTTGTTGAAGAGTTAGTTACTGGTGGGGTGGTAATGAGTCTCTTCCACAGACACAAGCTATGGTGATGAACACCCCTCAATCATCATCATCCACCAAGGTAAGGTGAGCAACACACAAGACTCTTAATATCTTGAAAGTGGCGATATATATGATTATTTTAATGCTTCTCGGCTGTTTGTTCGTTACTTTGTGCAAGTACGTAATTCTGATTGACTATTAATTGCTTATAAACCATCGAGGTTTAAAAGGTCATTAAATAATTGGTCTTTGCAGGTACGTGTGTTTACAGCTCAACGTGGGAGAGTCACACCGGGAAGCAAAGGTAAGTTCCTATTTCACTTTCACTTGTGTTTACAGCTCAACGTGGGAGAGTCACACCGGGAAGCAAAGGTAAGTTCTTATTTCACTTTCACTTGCCTGCAAACAAGGATATATCGAGGATTTGGCAGGACGTGGGTGTTTGTCCTTCCTCTAGCAGGAATCGTTACATTGAGATTTCTGTGTCGACTGAGGATCGGGTGTGCACACTGCACCTTATATCCCTCTGTTTTCAGGCGCTTCTGCCTCTTGTCTTTCCTACGTTGCAGCTGATGTAGTGCACACACTACGTTTTGCTTACAGTATTACTATACCGACCTATGCGCTTGAGTGGTGTTTTTTTATATAATTACTTGGGTGGCTGAAGAAATATTAGCGAACTCAGGTGCATCTTTTGCTATCACCGTAAAGATCACATCACGGTTTAAAAATTAGGAACCATTTGGGCTACACGCTATTATTAGTTTAGGTAGGCGATTTTTGCCTTTCTGAGGGTGGGTGAAGGGCGTGGCCAGCTGCACACGCAATTAGCATGTTGGAAGTCGATCTGTGCTTCTACTTTTGAGGAACGTTTATTGAGAGGTTTATGAATACTTGTCAACACATGAAAGAACCGTGATAGAATCGACATAGGTAATTGCTGGACAGCTGTAAGCTTTGGTACTATTAGTAAATATACCTTGAAACATGATGCTATATACTAAGAAGCTACGTTTACCACGTATAAATAAATTATCCCTCGGCCAGTGTCCGGAATTTCTTATTGTTGCTCAAACAACTGGTTACCACTTGAGACGTAATTAGGTCATCTAAATATACCATCAGGTAAGATTTAGGTTTAAGTTTGTGATAAAACTACCGCTCAAGCAAATGTTTATAAGGTAGTGTCTGACGCTGATAAAATTGTTAACTCGTACACTTTTATCATCTAAAAGAACTTGTTTGAATCTTTCAAGTAAATCAAAGACCCAGTTTGAGTGGCAGCTGGGTGCCCAAACGTAAACATTGAATCCCGTTGCCAGACGAGTTGCATCTGTTTGTTTTCAATTGGCTTATGTGTCGTTAAATATACAATTTAAAAGGTTTATGTAGCCTCAACGGACCTATAAACTGGTAGCTACCCCATGAACTGTTCACAAAGAAATTACCCATTACCAGATTATTAAAATCTGGTAATGTGAAATTAATTACAGAAATTTATTATATATATGTCGTGCCGAATATGTAAAACTGGTCAATTAGCAAGAACTCATTTAAAATTAAGTCCTTTCTGAAATTTTCTCTTATACGTTTAAAGATATATTTTTTTCATTAATGTTAATGTAAAAATTTTTAATTTTGCTCCAAAAGAATCTTAGAAAACTTACCTAACCTTATTATAACAAGAACAATTTATTTTAGCCTAACCCAGCTAAATATATTTTAGATTTGTTTACAATAATTTAATACTAAACAAACACAGAGAAATATATTTTTTTCGTTCCGTTCAGAATGATTTTGGCAAAATTATTGCATACACAAATTTTCGCTTGTCCTATATGGCAAGATGAGCGCTGCTATTTAAGCCAAGATCGCAAGTTCTGCCTATTCGGCACGACATATATGTATATATATATATATATATATATATATATATATATATATATATATATATATATATATATATATATATATATATATATAAATTGATGAAATAAGTTACTAGAAACCATTTTTCTTAGACAATGGTGATATTAACACATTCCAAATCGAACTTGTCCTTGGGAAGTGGCTGGTTCTGTGGACCTTATAGAAGAGCAACAAGTTGAACCAACGTTCGATAACTTGTAGTTGTTCGGTCTTCCTCCTTCAACAAAAATCATCACTATGAACCCGTTCTCTGTACTGAAGACTGGCCACAAGAACCACTCCTGCTTGTAGGTGCTCCTGACCGTTGTTTCCTCGTAGATGAGCAAGACGCGTGTGCATCATGATATTTTTACTACCGAGACATTTCGCCTGCTCAGCAGGCTTCATCAGTCGACATGCAGAGGAGACAACATAGATGGAAATATTAGGTGATCAGTCCCTCAGCCTTCAAGAAGTAAGTTTAAAGTGTCTTACACATCTACCTGGTATTATATATCATATTAATGTGCGCTGCTGTTAATGAAATACATTTTAATTATTTGTTCAGAGCTTTTACTTTCTTGTTTCTATATTTTTCACTTCTGTGATGCCTGTAGGGACTTCGGTAATCTTTCAGTCCGTTGATGTATAATTTTATTTTAGACTGATGTTTGTTATTTTAGTCAAGTATATAGTTTTGTTTTGCGCTCATTTGTGTAAGTTCTTTTTGTCGTATAGTTTACTTTCCCAGTTTTTCTGCATTTGCGTTTAAATTTTTATTGGCAAGAACGCTGAGTGATCTCAAAATTCGAAGTTTTCTTAAAACGCACATCTTTCTTCCTTTCAAAGTGTACTGTTTTGATTCATTTTCCTTTAAAAATATATCCTGTACCTCGTTGAATTTATAAACTAAAAGGTGGTATCCTATCTCATTGCAAAGTCAATCCCTATATATCAAGGTGTCTGGTCGGTAGCAATGTTGAATCAGTCTGGAATACGGCAGCTCTATTGTTACAGGTAATACTGAATACGCAGGCAAGCTGGTGTATAGAACTGGTTGGCTTGGAGTCTGGTGTAGTCTTCCCTTACAGTATAACATGTAACCAACTGTGTGAGAGTAAACGTACCAACACGGTACACAAGCAATACCATTACTCCTAATACCATTCACCGTGTACTAGTTGATTGGATAGCTCGTCTGCATTCGTGTATCAGTAATAATGGTGGTTACATTAAACACGTTTTATGTATAGAAATCTTCATTGATGCTTATCCTTACGGTTCCACAGACTCGTGGAACACCCTCTCGCTGTGTTCTTGTGGCTAGTATTGACCTAATAGCAAGAGAATAAAAATTGTTTGCTTACTCTGTCATCTCCCGTGTCTGCATTTTCCACCGTGTGAACACGTTGATGTGGTAGGACGTACATTTATCAGGTGTACTATACTGGGTGACACTCAAGCGCATGTTACCCACCTTGTCAGCTTTAGGAGAACTATTGTGGATGAATAAGAATGTTCAACGTCATCTGCGTATCTGGCGTAATGGTACCTTTGACAACTTGCCGTCTTTCACGCATCAGTTTAGCACGAAAGAAACTTCATTTTAATACAGAGCAAGATCGGCATAATTTTTAAGATTGCGAAGTACCTAATTTCCTCATGAAAGGCTTTTAGTCCAGATATCTTTTGTAAATACTTCAGACAAGGAAGCTAGACAGTTGCTGACCTCGGTGACCTGGAATTATCGAACGCATTAATGTTGTGTATCGTTCGAAAGGAAACTCCCAATGGCGATCCATCTCGACCCCATAACGACCCATTTCAGTCCCGTAACGACCAATCTTAGCTCCGTAACGACTTAACTCACTCCCATTATAACTCATTTCGACCAACATATGACCGAACATAGTCTTAATAACGACCCTTTTCAACCAAGTTTGGCACTATAACAGCCCATTTCAACTCACCATAGCATAACCACCCATTTCAACATCATAACGACCCATTTCATCCCATATTGGCACCATAACACCCTTGACGACCCACCCTGACACCATAACGACCCAATAAATCAGTTAACTGCTCAATAATAATCCGTAAAGCACCAGCATAGTAAATGCATTAACAAGCAAAATAATATAAGCCAACATAACTCCACACGAAGCCAACATAGCTATATATACCAAGCCAACATATCACCCCAACAATCTAACATAGCTTCATAATAAATTAGCCCAGAAAAAGGCTAACATACTTTTCCTTTTTTTTCCCCTTTTTTCCCTTTTCCCCTTCTTCCCTTCTTCTCAGCCCCTAACTCCATTTCTCCCCATTTCCACTCTTTTTTCCCCACCCTTTTTTTCCCCCCTTTTTAAACCCCCTCCTCCCCCTCTTCCTCCCCCTCCTCCTTTCTCCTTTTCCCTTATTTCTCCTTTAAAAAACCCTTTCCCCCATTTTAAAATTTTTTTTAATTCTCCAGCATATGTTAAGTTTGCCCCCAATTCCACTCCTTTCTCCACCCAGAACCCTCCTTTTTTTTTCACTCCCCTTTCTTTTTTTGTATACTTCTATTTCCCCCCAAATTTTCACCCCCTAAAGTTCCACAGTCTTCCCCGGGGTGAATACCACTTTTGGGGCTGGGTCCTGATTCGGGGTTCCCCGGCTTCCCCCTGATCCCGGTTTTTTTCCTGACTCAACCCAGGCAATCTCGGGATCCACCAAGAAAAATTTTCTGCCCCCCAATTTAACAATATTTAACCCCAAGGCTTCACTCGTGGGTGACCCCGGTCTGTGTCTCCCCGCCATCTTTTGGTCTCCCCGCCATTTTCCCACTCGTGTCTGCCCCCATCCTGCTTATCTGTCTTTTCTCCCTGCCACTTTTTGGGTCTGCCGCCCACTGCCCTGTGTTCTGCCCCCTCCCTGTCGGGTTTCCCTTCCGACTCGTGAGTCTGGCCCCCCCTTCTGATCTGGGGTTGCTGTGGTCTGAGGTCTGACTTTCCCCAGGTTACTCTTTTCTCGTTTTCCCCACTAATTTTCCCCCTTTTAATTTTTTTTTCTGCTTTTTTTCCCCCGCATTTTTTCCCCTTTCTATTTTCCCCACTGCCCCCCCCCCCCTTTTTCTAAGTTTTTTCCCCCTCCTCCTCTTTTTTCCCCCAATCCTCCCCTTCTCCCCCCTCCTCCCCCTCTTTTCCACCCCCACCAAAATCCCTTTCTGGTTTTCTCCATTCCCCCCGGGGCCCATATCTCCCCCCTCCTTTCTCTCTTCTCCCCCCTCCTCCCTCTTCTCCCCCCTCCTCCTCTTTTCCGGCTCCTCACTTTTTTCCCCCAAAATTTCCCTCAATTATTTCCCCCCCTCCCCATCACTCCCCATACTCCACTGGGGTCTGCCAGCCCAGGCTACCTCCCATATGAGTCTCCCACCCCGGGCTACCCCATTGGGGAGTCTGCCAGCCCAGGCTACCTCCCCTGGGGGGGTTCCCCAGCCCAGGCTACCTCCCCTCGTGGAATCTCCCCAGCCCGGGCACCTGCCACTCGTGGGGTCTGCCAGCCCAGGCTCCTGCCACTCGTGGGTCTGCCAGGCTACCTGCCACTCGGGGGAGTCTGCCGCCAGGCTACCTGCCCTCGGGGGTTGCCGCCCGGGCACCTGCCACTCGTGGAGTCTGCCGCCCAGGCTCCCCCTCGTAGTCTTTTCCTCCATGTGTTTCTTCCCCTTGAAAAAAGGGGAAAATCTGATGTTATTTTCTTCATATATATAGACTCTGCTCCCACTCCCCCGTTATTTCCCTTCCCTCCCTCTTCCTCTCATATCATATTTGGTTAAAAAGGGAAAACTTACATGACATTTAATTAAACTTTCGTGGAAATTTCTGAACACTTTATTTTACAAGTAAAATTACACACACACACACACACACACACACAAAAAAAAAAAAAAAAAAAAAATATATTATTTATTTATTATTTATATTTAAAACTGTACTTTCCCCCTACAGGCCTAAAGTCCGTTTCTCTGATCTTAGAAATGTTACCTTTTACCCCCACACTGTCAAGTCCAAGTATTTACCCAACAGCTCACACACACGCCTGTTTGATATCAACCCCTCACAAAACCACCTTCAATCCCTCCCTTTTCCCTAGGCATTTCCCCCTTTCCCCCCACCTTTGACCCCTCTAAATCATCTTATTTTTCCATCCTCTCAAAAATGTTCAAAACCAAACCTTTTTTTCTCTAAATAATACTTTTATAACTCGGGTTTCTAAACCCCATTAAAATTCTCTATAATATTTCCCAAAATAAAATCCCTGTGTCGTTAGACTTTTTTATCCGGGGAAAAGTGCTATTTTAAAACTGGCTCTAAATGCGGGGGTAGGAAAAAATTTGGCCCTGAAAAATTTTTATAAAAAAAAAAAAACCCCACATCCCTCAAGACAGATCTCAGATCTAAATACCACACTCAATAGTTAAATAATGAAAACTTTAAGTGATCCCAACTTCCCTCCCTCTTTTTGTCAGAGACAGGATAGTCGGAAGGAGCCTGCGGGAGGTGTACCGCTCGAGTACAAAAAAGCGGGGGGGGACACTGCAGGTCTATCGTTCGGGTACCCAACAAACGGGGGAAAAAGGGGGACTCGGATTCCCCCAGTACCAACCGTCATCTCTCCCAAATCTGTTTGTCCATTGGGACAAGGATTTACGTCTTCTTTTTTGGGAATTAAACACATGAAAAACACCTGGGTATCTTTATTTGAAGACGTTTCCCAGCTGTGGCTATTTTTCCCAATTAATAAAGGAAGACAGTAAATTATATAATAAGTTTTTAAACCTTTAAAGAAGAAAAGGGGGGATTTTTGGGCAGGTGTTCCCGTGTCAAAAAAGATATAAAAAAATTTTTTTGGGGTTGCACGTGTTTTGATTACTTAAAAATTTCCCTTTTATTAAAAGGGGTGTTGTATTTTTCATTTTATTTGTAATTTGGGGATTTCCTTTATTTTTAAATTTTAAAGTAAAGGGTTTTTTTCATTGGTTTGTCTTTCAGGTCAGAGTATAATGAAATCTGGAACATTACTCCATTATGATATATCCCATTATCTTCCTCTGTTGCACGTTATTATATTTTAATATAAAAAATGAGTCACGTCGTGCGTATATTGTACCTAAAATATCTAAGATGCCTCAGCCCGTTCTGAAACGCCGAATTGTGCAATAAATAAAGAATATTCTGTTATATTGGTAACTTAAAACAATGTCTCGTAATAATAATGAGTATTTCTGTAAAAACTTGGTAAAACTTTTGGAAAAATAAAGACAGAAGCAGTAAAATGTTATCCTTTATTCCTCTTCAAGGGGGGCTCCTTGGCGTGGTGAAGAGGCTCTTGGTCTGAGGAATTAGACCTGTCGGTCTTCTTCCTCAGACCAAAATTCCCCCCAATCTCCCCCCCTACCCCATCCTCCTTTTTCCTTTCCTCCCCCCCCCCCCTCCCTTTTGCCCTTCCTCTTTTTGTCCTTTGGGTTTCCCACAGGCGCACTGTTCTGGTGGGGAAAGGATGCGGGTCACCCCATTCCGTTGAGGTTCTTGGCGGTGGGTGTTTCCCCTGGTCTGGTCGCCTGGGATGCCCCGCCCCTCCCGGTATCCCGGGTGTTTTTGGTGTCTTTGGGGTGACTAGTGTTCCTGGAAGCCACCTTTCATTTCCCGGGGTGGTGGCGGGAGGTATGCTGTGCGGTTCCGGCCGCCTTTTTTTTCCCACCGGGTGGCCCGCAGATGTGGGTTCTACCCCGGTTGTTGTTACTAGCATGAGGGGTGGGTACCCGGGTTCCATGCCATCTGCGCTACTTGCGGTGCGGGTCCTCGGCGCGGAGGAATTTCTCCCCCTTTCATTCCTCTGGACTATCCCCCCAGCCCCCCTTTTTTTTTTTTTTTTTATTTTTTTTCTTTCTTTTTTTTTTAAAAAACAAAAAAGAAAAAAATTCCTGGCCTAGCCCATGAACCTGGTCCCCCGGCCCCCCTTCTTGATACCCATTCGGCCCCCTCGTCTTTGGCCCCTCTTCAGACATTCCTCTCCTCTGTCCTATTGCCGGTGCTTTTTCCTCACCCCAGTTGGGCCCTTGACTCCTTCGTTTATGGACCCCCCTCCTCTGTTTGTTTCCCCCCTTTCCCCCGGTGCGAATTTTTCAAAGCCCCTTTCCCCGGTGGCCCAACTCTGGTCCCCCCAAAACTCCAACGAAAATTTACCTGCGTGATTTTCCCCCACCTTCTCGTTCTTCCGAAACGATCGACACTCCCACTCCCCACCTCGTTTAAAACTGCAATGGACTAAATTCTTCCTTTCCGAATTCCTTTTCCCCTTCTTTCTGACCATAGTATTGGAAAAGGCATTACGCCATGTTTAAAATTTCTTTATGCTCTTAAGGCGGTACCCATCATTACCTCAGGGCCCCCGGGCTCTGGCCTCTGTTTTTCCCCATATATTTTCCTGTCCTCTTGCATCATTCCCTCAATTCTTGTATGGTACCTCATTCCCCCATCCCAAAGTTCAACAAAATTTTCCCAGACATGTGCGGGATTCTTGAACAGCTGGAACTCAAGACCCCCAATCCTCAGAGGCCTTCGTTCTTCCTGCCCGTGGGCGGGGGATCCCCAGCAATGTGGCTCTTTAACTTTTGACCCCGGCCCCCCATCCTCATTTTTATAAAACGGAATGGTTACAAGTTCAAGGTGATCCCACCACAACAGTGTAAATTGCTGGCGATTTGGCCACCCAGCGAAATATTGCGATCTTCCCCGTCCCCATTGTGGTCCCGTGACCATTCTAAACGTCTTCAATCGATCTCCTCTTGCCTTAACTGTCTGAGGCCACCTTTTTCCCTTGTCAAAAGTCTATTTAAACGGGGGGAAATCTTTCCTCAAAAAACAGGTCTCCTATGCCATAGTTCTCATCCCCCTTCAAGGAGACTCCCACGTTTTTTTTATTCCGTTTTTAAAAACCCCCCCCTTTCTTACCCCATCTTCCCCTTTTATTACCTCCCCCAAATCCTCCTGTACCCTAACCCTTTTGCTGTCCCCTAAAAGACGCCCCTACTAAATCCTCAGTCAAAACTCCTTCTTCATTCTCTCTCAAGCCTAAATTTTGCGGACCTCTACCCCTCCCCCTCTCCCCCTACTTTCAAAAGTCAAAAAGGGTTCGTTAAACACCTCCCTCCCATCTTCCCCCTCATTTCCCTCCTGTTCTTCTGTTCCCCTCTCACTGGCTCAGTTACCCAAATGGGGGTTCACCCTCCTCCCCGTCTGTCCCTTCCTTGTTTCCCCCAAGTTTCTTCCTCTTCTCCACCTCCAGATTCCTGCCTCTTCTGTCCCCCCCCCTTCTCCATTCCCCACCCTTTCCCCCTCCTCGTAATCCCAAAACGTTCCAATCTTTACTCATCCTCCCCCACCATTCCCAATATTGTCTCCCATGACGTCTCTAATTCCGCCTTGAAAAAAATCTCTGAATATATTGCAGAAACCAAACCATCAATGGACATGATCCACCTTGCTCTTTTTCTCTCCCCTGCTCCATCTCCCTCCTTTTTTCCGGGGCCCCGTTCCTTGCTTTTGGGGTTTTCCCCCCCCATTTGGGCCTAACCCCCCTAGTCCGTAGGGAAACCCTTTCCTGGTTTTAATATCTTTATCTTTTCCCAAAATTGGCTTTTACAGTGGAATATCCGCCTCAGGGGGAAAAATTTAGCTTAGAGTTACTCCCAGTTTGCCCCCGTTGGTGTTTTTTAAAGGGAAAAAAATTTCCCCTGTTTATTTCTCATCTCAGGGAATAATTTTTGTATTCTTCAGATCCTTTTCTGATGGACCTTTAATGAAATGCCCTTCCCCCAATATTCCTCCATCGCTATTTTTCTACTTCCTGCATTACACAGCAGCCCGTATCACCCCATGGGTGGGATCCTCTGTTCTTTATATTCCTTTCCCCCGGCATTATCTATTCGGTTTTTTTGTTTCGTCATTCCCCCCCGTTCTGTTCTTGGTGATTTATCCCCAATTTCCTCCGGGGGGTCTCCTGTGATTCCCGGGTTTAGTTGGGCTTTCTTACCCCCCCCTCCTATTTTTAAAAACGTTCCCCAATTTTATCCTCGGGTATACCCCCTTCATCGTCTCTCATCTCTTTCCTCCCCGCATTAGACTTCCCCGTCTTTTTCCCGGACACATGACGTATCATTTCCCCCTCATTCTTTCCCCCTTCATATTCCCACCTCACACCCCCTGCAATTTTGGAAGTGGAACCTTCTCACACCTAACTTTTTAAGGGTTTTCTTCGTCCCCCCATCGATGACTTTTTCACCTCTTCTTCCTCCTTTTCACCGCTTCTCATTCTATACCCCAAACTTGGGCGGCATTCTCAAATGCGTGCCTTTATCTCCCGCTTTGCTCGTGATCGTTTGAAACCCCTGCGGGGGGGGGGGCCCGGGACAATGAACCCCGAGCGACTCCTTTATTTTTAAACAAAGGGGTGGATCGCTTGGGGTCATCCGGATGCTAAAAACGCTTGGGATTTCTACCATCACCTCTGTTTCTAGGGGCGTCGGAAAAATGAAAACTGGTGGTAAATATTTCCCGACCCCCCTCCCGTTCTGCGGGTTGCCGGTGTTGTTAACAAAACCCCTGGTTTAGGGAATTTGGGAAACATCATCCCCGTATTTCCCGGGGCTCCATCTTTCCCCCCATTTCTTTCCCAAAAATCCCGAAGTTCCCCGGACTTTCTTTCTCAAAAAAGAACATATAAAGTCCACACTTCAAGAACTGGGCCCCTCCAGCTTTCGTCATCGGCAGCTGGGCCCAGTTCATATTGTACTAACATTTCATCGTCACCCCGGTCCTATTCCTTTCAATTTTTTTGGTCACAAAGGCCCACAGCTGGAAATCGCCATTTTCTCCCTTTGCAAACCCAGGCACTACGGACCAAAACCTCCCCTTGTCCCATTGTCTTACCATGCAGTTTGAAGTAATGGAACCCCAAAATAAACTTTGGGGTGGTTTTAGAGACACAACAGCCTCTCCCCCCAAAAAAATAGGGTTTTGGGGACGTTCATAGACCCCTTACTAGCGGGTCAAAGTTCGTTGCCTTTGGAAAAACCACTCAGTTATTGCCTTTTTGGCCTTTAAGGATATAAAATTTGGAGGTATAATTTTTAATCCCATTTGGGGCCCTTGGGGAATCTACCATCCTTCCTTAGAACTTTTTTAAACGGGAGGCATTTTTTCGGGTTAATAATTTTCCCCCGACTTCCCAACTGAAGGTGCCCCCCAGGGGTTGTTCTGACCAACCTTTTTTTTTTTCTATTTGATTTGGTCTATTTCCATCAAATATTTTGGGCATCACTCTATTTGATCCTTCCCGTGCAGGCCTCTTTTCCTTTCAGTTTCTCTCCCCTGATCAGTGTTTCCCTTGGGGGACCGTGGGTTTAAAATTTTCAGCCCAAAACCCCCCAAAATCCCTTTCCTCATCTCCTTTTTCCTCTTTGGGTCCCCTATCCAACTGATGAAATCAAGTTTTTTGGGCCTCCTCTTTGATCTGGTTATCCTGGAAACCTCATTACCTCTGAAGGCAACGTCACAGGGGTGAACCTTCAAAACCCCCTTTCTCATCTTTTGGGGGGCTGATCGTGGGCCCCCCTTCCAAAATTTCCCCTTTTTTATCGAAATTGTTTTGGTGACCAGATCTATTCAGCGGCATTTCCCGCTCTCCTGGTTCCCTTTTTATCACCAAGGATTACTTTTGCCTTTGGTGCCCTTTCCCTGTCGAGGCCTCTATAGAAGCCGTTATCCTTTTCCCTCCCTTTTATATTGCCCCGCTACTATGTCGCTCTCAGTCTCCCCCTCCTTCCCTTTATGAATGGTACTGATATTTGTAGACTTCTTTTTTGTTCGCCGCCCTGTTTTCCCTCCCTTTTTTCGCCTTCATTCGTCTTGTCTTCTCTTCAACTAAACCCTTTTTTGTACGTTTGCATCTCCTTTTCCCCACCCCCCGGAAATTAGCTGTTCAGGGCTGTTCTTTCTCCCCCCTTCTCAGCCCAACTTCTAGTCCTTCCCCCTCTCTTTCTTGCCCTTTTTCTCATTCTCTCCATTGCTTGTAAAGTGGCTCTAATCTTCTGGGCTAGGATTCGACTGTTTCCGGGCACCGTACAGGGCATTTACTATCTTGGGTAATTTTTCTGCTGAATTATATGCCATCCCTTTCAGCACTTATCTATTGCATCTACCCGTGTCATCATTTGTGGTTGTCGCTCCTTAGTGCTTTGGCTATAAAAAATTTTAAACCCCCCCCCCTTTCTCCCTATCCCCAAATTTTTGGTCCGCATCTTTAAACATAAAAATATTGTTTTTTTGGGGCCTGGTTGTTGGGTCAGGGCAATGAAACGAACACTGCTGCGCGGTCAGCAGACTACCCCACCAGTTTCTTTAAATTTCCATTTACGGATATTTTGCAATATCTTCCCCCTTCACCCTTGGGAGCAACGTTGTTCTATGCTCGGGAACCTTCAATTTTTAACCGGGTTGGTTCTGGCCCTCTTCTTATCACCAGTGTCGAGGTTGGGGGACTACCCCTCCGTCTTCGCTTTGGGCCCTCGTCTTCTCATGGATATCCGGAGAGGCGTCTTGCTCCCCCTTTAATTTAAACTCCCTTTTCAGTCACCACATTCTGTTGGACTGCCCCCTTTTTCAACGAGCACGAAATTTCCTCTGTCGTCGTCTTCGCTCGCTGCCCCTCTTTACCTTCCTTCTCCGTGGACCCACCTTTCATCGGACCTCTCATTTACTTTTGGGCAACGAACACCTCTTTAAACTGGTGTCAGGGTGATTAGTAAGACATCAATAAGTCAGAGAGACCGGCGCCATGACGGTGCTAATACACCAAAGAATGGATGAGTAAAAATAATTGAAACAAAACTAGAAGTTAGGAAAATGCTAGTGTTGTCTGCGACAGTGTTGCTGCCAGACATGAGGAAGGGAAAGCCTAGTCAAGGACTGGGTCGCGGGGGCGTTGACCCCCCCCAGAACACCCTCCAGGTAGCACTTAAACATAGCTGTTAGAGCGGGTCCTCTACAGTGATAAGTCTGGCCTCATTAAACTTAATAAGGCGACTGAGAGATTGTGAACAGCTGTCTCGCACACTATATTTATGGATGTCTGTATAATTGAACATCATTCGGTTGTGCTGTATATTCTGAATTAAATGTTATTACTTTGTGTTAGATACTACATTTCTGTTTTTAGGTAAATCATCTGTTTACATAATAACTTGTCCTACCGATGATGGCGTTTATAGACCCAGAAGCGTTTAAAAATTAAATGGAGAGGTTTAGCACGGCTTTCATGACTAAAGAAATCGTAATGACACGATTGCAAACAAACCATACCACGGGTGGGGTTAGAACCCGCGATCAGAGTCGCTAAACTCCAGAGTTTTAAGACTCTCTGATCGCGGGTTCTAGCCCCACCCGTGGTATGGTTTGACGGTTTTCATATATCTGCTGCTTCTCATACGCCCAAGGTTTCCAATACTGAAATTGACATCACGTAAAGATGCAGAATAACCGCAGGAGAGTTGAATTACAAGCTGACCAGCAAAAATAAAAACGCATCTCTTTTCTGAGATTAAAAAAGAGAAGGAAATTTCCTTTCGACATAAAACGTGTTCAGATCTTCTTGTACAAAACTCTTGGGGCTTCAATTTGAGGCTTCACGTAATTATCAGATAACAGTATCCTGGTGAAAGGAGAGTGAGAGGAAGAGAAAGAGAGAGAGAGAGAGAGAGAGAGAGAGAGAGAGAGAGAGAGAGAGAGAGAGAGAGAAAGAAAGAAAGAGAGAATGTCTCTGGGAGTGGAAATAGAGGGAGCTCAGAAAGGCAGAAATTGGAGAAGTCATTTAAAATTTTTAAGAATACAATTTTTAACTAATTAGCATCTTCCTCCCCAAAAGTAACCTGCCGCTGAGGTATAAAAGTGCGCGTGTCTGTGGTAATTGAGTGTGTGTGAGAGTGGAGGCCGTGGGAGGCGAAGATAAGAGAGGAGGGAAGGATGCAGAGGTAGTAGCAGGGAAGAGAGGCAACACGAACATGGGAAGAGAAGAATTTTAATCATGTCCAACACTTGACGTTAATGTCCAGGTGTTGTCTTGAAACAGATGCAAGTCTTGATATGTTCAAGTGTTGTACGCATCTTGAAACAGGTGCAACACTTTTTGTCCATGTGTTATACGTGTCTTACCAGATTTTCAGTATTGTTTGCCATCAGTAAAGGGAAAATAATTACGGAGGCAAAATGAAGAGAGAAAGTTCTATAAGCGAAGGAAAAGATGTCGAAAGGAGAGAGAGAGAGAGAGAGAAAAAAAAAAGGGTGACGACGATAAAAAAGAAAATAATTGGGGTGCGCAGAGAGAAGGAGGGCAAGCGGTGTGGCTAAAGATCGATAGAGAGAAATGTATACACATGTTGACAGATATGTACTGGCTTTAAGAAGATATGCTAAAGCATCTATAGACATAACATACAAACTGACACTCAAGTTCACATACAGTGTTACCGTATGTTCCCATAAAGGCTGTTTTCTCATAGAATAACATAACAGTTAAGCATTACAGCAAGATTACTGGCATACGCTACGCAGGTCCAGCTCACAAAAATCGACACTCGTGTACCTGTTCAGTCTATATTTAAAAGCTACGCAAAGTTCTCAGCCATCCTCAACTGCTGTCAAATTAGTGCTTTCCACATCCTTTCATAATCCAAATGTGACAAACTTGAACCTATTTGTGTATTGTTCTAGTCACGGTATTGTGCTTTTCTGTTCTTTATATCCTTTTACTCATTTGCAAATTGTATTACTACTACTATTAAAACTTACATTATTACTACTACTACTACTACCACTAGTATTTATTACATCTCACTCTAAGCCTATATGTACCCTGTGTCTCCAATGTATTGTTTGTAACGGCTTAACAAAGCTCCTGGAGAGAGAAACGTTGCCACAGTAAAAATGTCACATTAGTTGTACTTGTGTCCTTTTACTTTACATTTTCTTTAATCACAGAATTCTCTGGTTTCATTCGCATCCTCTTGTGTAAAAACAATAAATTGGTACACTTTTCTTTATCAATAACAGTGAGATGTTCTGAATTACATAAAATTACATTTAAGTTGACTAATGTTTACCCTAATCTTGCTATTATATACCTGAAAGAGAAACCCTTAGGGTTGGTATTTGACTCCTCAACCTAAATTTCTCACTCTCGTAACTTTTCCCTTGCTTCTTCGTTTTTTTTTTTTTTTGACCGTCCTCTAAATAGCGTATATTGGTCTGTAAAGCGATTCTCTTCTCTGTTGATTCGCAAATAAATGTCTCTCTTTATTCCCATGAGATGGGTAAGTCTGTTTATCCATTTAGTGTAGTTTATGCATCATTTAATTTCTTTGTCAGGTCACCTTCTTTATACTCTGAGGTCAGGTGATCTCAGGACATTTTTTTTTTTCAGGTAATCCCTTGATTCTGCATAAATGGCTGTTCGAAAATTAGGATTTTTATCTTTACTGTTGGGATTTAGATAATTTGTGTGTGTGTGTGTGTGTGTACTCACCTAGTTGTACTCACCTAGTTGAGGTTGCGGGGGTCGAGTCCGAGCTCCTGGCCCCGCCTCTTCACTGATCGCTACTAGGTCACTCTCCCTGAGCCGTGAGCTTTATCGTACCTCTGCTTAAAGCTATGTATGGATCCTGCCTCCACTACATCTCTTCCCAAACTATTCCACTTACTGACTACTCTGTGGCTGAAGAAATACTTCCTAACATCCCTGTGATTCATCTGTGTCTTTAGCTTCCAACTGTGTCCCCTTGTTACTGTGTCCAATCTCTGGAACATCCTGTTTTTGTCTGTGTGTGTGTGTGTGTGTGTGTGTGTGTGTGTGTGTGTGTGTGTGTGTGTGTGTGTGTGTGTGTGTGTGTTCAGATAAGTATCGATTAAGCAAAATATTGCTACCTTGTATGTTTACAAATCTCAATCTTCCAGGTGAGAGTGTGAAATTTCTCGCTCTTTTACAGTTTTTCAGTTGGAAAGAAATGGTTGCTTATCGCTCCTTGAGTTTCCGACAAGTCAAAATTGTGTTGTGAGTTTGTGACACAAGACATTCTTAGAATGTTTCTGCAACACTCTGAATGAAAGTTCATTCCCTGGGTTGCAACCTGGACTTCATTCACTGAATTAAATATTCATATGCTTATAAATCTCGAAGAGATGAAATTCCTTATGCGTTTTGGGAGAAAACTTTAGACATTTCAGTTAATCTTAAATCATCATCAGATCTTAACAGAGAAAATGAGAAATCAGATGACGGTAATAACCATAAGTCCAGGTCCGAATGAAAACATCTTAATAAGTTTGTGATAAATGGTTTTGAGAACCGAACAAGCTGTCACACTGCAACATGATAGGAACTTGATACAAAGAATTCTTCAACTCTTGTCCAACCTTTGGATGAAGATCTACTTCGACTAGTGGATGGTACCACTATGAATACACCTCCTACTTCGCCTCACCTGACTACAGTATATAAGCCACTTCTACGGCCCTATGCTGTGCTTGATGTCAGATGGGAGGACTTCGCCAAGCGAGTCTCTCCATGCCCAATTAGACATCCCTGCGCTGAATCTGTACTGGAAGACGCTCAGTGACAGACAGATTGACAAACTTGAGACACGACATGACTACTGGACCTCTCTCCTTGATGAGACATTCGCAGACCCACAAACCAACACAACCTTTTCTACTCCTTGCATGATCCTGCTCCTAACCCTATTTACAAATAACATTGGATTCTCTGACAGGTACCTTCTATGACAGGTACCATTCTCTGCCCCACGTTCGCCTTAGCTTTAGGGTTAAGACATGGCTCAATTCTACACTCCTCTAGCGCTAATCTTCGCCTGTCCCGTCCTCCCCGCTCACCCCACCGGAGTCCCAACAGAAGTGCCTGAATTTCTCTTCTCAATATCTGTCCCACGATCGCCTTCGCTGCTGGGTTAAGCCCTGGCTCTATTTCTACGACTAAGAACACTCCTCTCCAGCACTATTCTTCGTCTGTCCCGTCTTCCCCACTCATTCCATTTGGGATCTTGCCTGAACTTATTCGTTCGTTCGTTCCTATACTGTACATTCTACAAGATTGATGGACTTAACACATCGACTCCAGGTTGAGGGACTGATTACCTTAAACTCCTTCTCTCCTTACACCTTTCTGCTTTGTATTCGACTGATGAAGCCACTGTGTGGCGAAACGTTTCTTCAATAAATATTCCCATATGTTGCGTAAGCATCTCAATCTTCGTCTTAAGTTTATTTTCCATACACAAACCGCAGGAGAGAGGAGCTTACGACGACGTTTCGGTCCGACTTGGACCATTTACAAAATCGTACTAACATCGTACTAAAGGACGGAAACAAGAAAGGGAAAAGAGGAAGTTATGGGTTATTTGTGAAGTGTTCCAGCCAAGATATTGTGACTTTTATTGAGGGAATTCCCCATCCCTTATTGTGTAGTGTTCAACTCTTCTTGTGTAGAGGAACCAGCGAACAGCTGTTGTTTTTAATGGGCAGAGAGTAGTTACGTGTTAAAATTAGGAGAAGGATGTACCTTTTCTGGGTAAAGGAAGGATGAACCTGCTCTGGTGGAGGGTAGCAGTGTGGTACCTCGCGATAGTTTTAAATCGACTCATTTTTTGTATATAAATATGCTGGATCCAAATATACTACTGACAATATCATACTTCTGACAATATACCACAGATAATGGAAAAAAGAGGCACTTGCAAAACAAGATTTGATTGGGTCAGTATTTCGCCCTGTGTTGACCTTTATCAAGTTAAGAGTTTACGAAGTTCTACTCAGAGCAGAACTTAGCAGTAAAAATTAACTATCGAGAAAATGATCCAATTCATTTACTCGCTGTAAAGTTTATGCATCGTTTCAGTCCAAGTCGGACCGAAACGTCGTCATAAGCTCCTCTTTTCTATCTGCGGGTTGTGTGTGTGTACTCACCTATTTGTGGTTGCAGGGGTAGAGTCATAGCTCCTGGCCCCCGCCTTTTCACTGGAAATACGTGCCCCGTTGTCTCACACACACAATCTTAGTAATAAGCTATTGAGAACCTTCTTAAACATTATTAAACAAGTCAAAATTAAAAATAAAAAAGAGAATGAAAAAAAAACTTAACGAGAATTAGACTGTAGATACTTTTTTTATACTCAAAAGATACTTTTTTTCTACTCCAAAGATACTTTTTTCTACTCCAAAGATACTTTTTTCTGCTCCAAAGATACTTTTTTTTCCTACAAAAATACTTTTTTCTACTCCAAAGATACTTTTTTCTACTCAAAAGATACTTTTCTCTACTCCAAAGATACTTTTTTCTGCCCCAAAGATACTTTTTTTTCAACCCTCACACTAAGGCTAATGATAAAAAATTTTTAGTTTTGGCAAAAAATTACTCCAAATTTTGGCAAACATTAAACGACCCAATTACGACCAAATTGCTTCTATAATTTTGCAAATTTATATAAAAAAAATTAGTATTGACCATGGTAGGGTTATTGACTTTTGCATGACCAATTATACCAAATTGGGCGTTTAACGGATAATGGTCAATTAGCAAAATTGCACAGAAGTATATATTGATTTCCTTAAGCTAATTACATACATCTGAAACCAAGAGAAGACTAAATCAATATTTTATATTAAAAAAAATTGTACTTGTCTATTATGGCAGTCTATGCTTCCGTTATTTTGGTCCTACTTTCTGTATCTCTTTCTGTAGGTTTTCCTATCTGTGTCTTTCTCTGTTTTTGTCTAAGTCTTCCTATCGGTGTCTGTCTATCCTTCTGTTAGATAAATATGCGGGTGGGTGTGAGTTGGACCTGACTAGTTTGTGCTACTAGGACAGATGCTGTGCTTTTTCCTTAAGTGAATGTGACCTGACCTAACTTGGTTAGGGCATTGGCTTAAGCCGGTAGGAGACTTGAACCTGTCTCGCATGGGCCAGTAGGCCTGTTGCACTGTTTCTTCTTTCTTATGTTCTTATCTGTCTGCCTGTTTTTGTTTATATGTATCTCTGTGCGTCCACAGGTTGGTTGTCCTTTCTTTGTAAGTAGCAGAAACCTTCTCTTGTTTTCATCGCGAATAACAAGTGAATAATTACGATTTTGTTGAATGTTCTTGTCCAAAAGGACCAATCACACGCTTGTCAGTTCTTGTCTTTATTACTGAAACAAGGATACAAGCACACAAGTGCACGCAAAAAATCTGGAAACTGGGCAAATAGATATTTAACTTCTTAATTAGAACCCAGAGAGTAATCGTAAACAGCGAAATCGGGATCAGTCACAGTGCAAACTCAGTTCCTCAAGGAACTTACCTCTAATTCTTTCTCATTCACAAATGGACCATAGAGACAGAACATATCCTTAGCAGAATCTGTGTGAGAGTGGTGTTCATGGTTTCCACAGGAAATCTTCAAGCTGATATACTGTAAACAAAGCCATCCCGTGGGGTCACTGACATCAATACGATGTTGAACGAGCAACAATCTGAGTTACTTTGCTATGGCAAAATTACAACACAAGATCAAATCATCCCACAGAGCTGAAGTCCAAGGTACTAGGAGTGATTATCGAAATGGTATACAATACCAGGGGTGATGAAATGATTAGATCTTATTCACATCTCTACTGCTCCTACCTTCTTTCAGTACTCGACTGAAGAAGCCTACTGTGTAGGCGAAACGTTTAGGAATAAAGTTGCCTAACTGTTGTCAGAGAATTTCACATTCAAGGATCACAATAACCTTATTATCGAAACAGCGATCAGTGCTGATTCAAGGCACTTGCGTGTGCGGAAATTAGTTTCTTTTATCACTAATTGGGCGTCTCTGAATTTCAGGGTATAGTGTAAACTCCTGCATTGACTGGTTCGTGGTGCTTGGGTTTTGTCCTGGTTAGATCCTTTATTGAAGTGGTAGAAGCGATGGCGACTCTGGTGTTAGCTTGTGAAAGTACTTTTGAGACGTTTAGTGCAACCTGGCTGTTGGGAAGAATTATAACTTTGTTGGGAGCGGCGTTGATGCGTGGAGAATTGATGATCTGAAGAGCTCTTTTCTTGCAGTCTTTGATGAAAAAAGAAGGAAATTGTAACTCAGTAAATGTTTGGTGAATGTAAGTACATTCCTCGTCAAGAAACTCAGGACTACAAATTCGGTATGCTCTTAGGAAAAACCCGATGATGATGCCTCTTTTGGTCTTGGTATCTTGACTGGAATAGAAGTGTGTGAGATCATTTTTATTGGTGGGTTTCCGATAAACTTGAAATCTTAGGTTGTTGTCTACTTTGTGAATGAGGACGTCGAGGAAAGGTAGCTTGTCATTGGACTCTTCTTCCAGTGTAAACTGAATCGCTGGTTCAACTGCGTTGAGCCTTGCCTGAAGATCCCGTACATCAAAACGTTTTGGAGTTATTACGAGGACATCGTCCACGTAACGTAACCAAGTGACGCTTGAAGGGATGATGTTGGCGAAGTGTTCAGACTCTAGGTGTTCCATGTATAAGTTGGCTAGGACGGCACTTATTGGGGACCCCATTCCCATGCCGTAGGTTTGTTTGTAGAGCTTGTTATTGAAGGAAAAACAGTTGAAGTTAACACAGAGTTCAATCAAGTCAACAAAATCTCCGGGAGGTAAAGGAAGATTAAGGTCCTGGTTGACTTTACGTCGTAGAACCTCGATGGCTTTTTTGGTAGGTACTTTTGTGAAGAGGGAAGTCACATCCAAACTGCTTAGTTTCTTGTTACGGATGGAGAGGTTACGGATGCGGTTGAGAAGGTCGCCTGAGTGTTTAAGATGAGCGGGGCTGATGGTCCCCAGAAGGCAGGAAAGATGTTTGGCAAGAACTCCGGCTAGCTTGTGTGGAGCACTGCCTATTCCTGACGTGATTGGTCTGAGAGGAATATTGTGTTTATGGGTCTTGGGTAAACCATACATGTGTGCTGGTTTAGGGTTGCTTGGTAACAAGTACAGAAGTTTCTTCCCTTCTCTAGTGCGTTTGAGTATTTGTCTGCTTTTGTATAGAAAGTCTTTGGTGAGCGTCTCCCACTGTTGAGTGCTGATAGGTTCGTATGTAGATTGATCATTCAAAAGGTCCATCATTTTAGTGTTGTAGTCACTGGTGTTGAGTATGACGACTCCACCTCCTTTGTCGGCGGTGGTGACGATAATGTTGGGGTCGTTGGCGAGGTCCTTAAGGGCAGTGATGTATCTTCTAGGAAGATTAGAAGAAGAAGGTTCACATAAAGCTGCAGTGAGAAGGCCCTGTATATGCTGTTTCTCTTCAAGTCACTTGCTCTCTCTATGCTGGAATATTTCTGTTTACTAATGACCCCCTTCAATGCAGGAGAAATTACGGAATTGGAAAAAGTTCCAAAAGTCTTCAACGCTCGAATAAATTCAGTTTTTCCTTCAATAACAAAACCGTCCTAGCCAACTTATACATGGAACACCTAGAGTCTGAACACTTCGAACATCATCCCTTCAAGCGTCACTTGGTTACTTACGTGGACGATGTCCTCGTAATAACTCCAAAACGTTTTGATGTACGGGATCTTCAGGAAGGCTCAACGCAGTTGAACCAGCGATGTTTACACTGGAAGAAGAGTCCAATGACAAGCTACTTTAAGATTTCAAGTTTATCGGAAACCCACCAATAAAAATGATCTCACACACTTCTATTCCAGTCAAGATACCAAGACCAAAAGAGGCATCATCATCGGGTTTTTCCTAAGAGCATACCGAATTTGTAGTCCTGAGTTTCTTGACGAGGAATGTACTTACATTCACCAAACATTTACTGCAATTTCCTTCTTTTTTCATCAAAGACTGCAAGAAAAGAGCTTTCAGATCATCAATTCTCCACGCATCATCCCAACAAAGTTATAATTCTTCCCAACAGCCAGGTTGCACTAAACGTCTCAAAAGACTTTCACAAGCTAACACCAGAGTCGCCATCGCTTCTACCACTTCAATAAAGGATCTAACCAGGACAAAACCCAAGCACCACGAACCAGTCAATGCAGGAGTTTACACTATACCCTGTGGAGGCTGTGACAAGATCTACGTAGGTGAAACAGCAAGAAACCTCGACACCCGCCTCAATGAACACATATACGCATGTAGGAACGACAACTTAAACAACGCCTGTGTACAACACCGAAATTCCACCAATCATCTTATGAAATTCAGAGACGCCCAATTAGTATAAAAGAAACTAATTTCCGCACACGCAAGTGCCTTGAATCAGCACTGATCGCTGTTTCGAATACAATTAAACAAAACAACGGCAGCGAAGTCTTAGCAGAATCCTCCTGAAAACAGTAAACCCTGCCATCACATAGTCTCTCCTGTTATACTACACAAAGCACAGAGAGTGAACACTGAAACAACCTGCCTCATTCCCCAACCTATTTTTATGTTACCCAAGTAAAGCTTTTATATCCTGTACGAATTAATTGCTTTTGTCACTACCACTACTACTACTACTACTACCACTAGTGACATCGAAATCACTAATTCACCTCACTGAGCCTTTATATACCCTCTGTGTCCATGTATTGTTTGTAATGGCTTGATAAAGCTCCTGAGAGCGAAACGTTGCCACAATAAATGTCACATTAGTCAAACATATTGTCGGTAATTCTACCAACTTTATTACAACCTTATTATCGCAATAAGAAAAATGACTGGCTGAATAACTAGAACATTCAAGAGATGCCAGGCCAATGCTGTTTCTCTTCAAGTCACTTGCTCTCTCTATGCTGGAATATTTCTGTTTACTAATGACCCCCTTCAATGCAGGAGAAATTACGGAATTGGAAAAAGTTCCAAAAGTCTTCAACGCTCGAATAAATTCAGTAAAACATCTGAACTACTGGAAATGCTTTGAAGTTGCTTGAATTGAACCGCTTGGAACGTACGTGAGAAAGGTATATCATAATTTACCCCTGGAAAATTCTGGAGAGACTGATCACAAATATTCACGCCGAAATTACTGCATATCAAAGCAAGAGGCTTGACAGACGTCACATTATACCTCCAATGAAAAGCCGCGGCGCGATGAATACACTCAGAGAATGCAGTAAGTGTAAGAGGAGACGAAGATTCTTCATTACACTAGTTTCTTGCACGAGAGAATTGCCAGCAAATCCCATGAGGAAGCTTGACAAGTTAACTTCCAGTTTATCAACCAGGCTGTGATGCGTACGTTGGACTGCGTGCAGCTGGTACCAACAGCCTTGTCAGTTAGGGATGTGACAACAGGTAACCTACAGGCAATACGATCACAAAGGCAACTATAATAATAAAAAAAGTGACAACAGAACTGGTGCTAAACTTCTGATCCCCAGTCAATTCCTTGCTCTCATATTTGACTGGAAAACGTGGAACCCTCAAGAAGAGTAAACTTTTCCACTTTAGCCCTGGAAGGGAAGATCTTTAGCCTCACCCGACAGAAATCGAGCAGTTATTGACTTAAGAAATCGTAATGACGGCATGTTGACGGCAGTGAAGGGACTTGAGCTAGAGTTCGTCACGGCCACGCTAGCTGGAGATTCGTCTGTAAAAACTTGCATTTGTGGTCACAGAGGTGCCTGTGCTAACTTTCCTATGGTGTAGAAATATACCTAGTTGGATGAATCTTATTGTGGCTAGCTGGTCTAGTGGCTAACGCGACGGGCTGGAGTTTTGAGACTCTATGACCGCGGATTCAATCCCGGCCGGGGTATGGTTCGAGCAGTTATTACTTGACGGAGAATTGAGGCTTTACTGCCACTTGCGCTTAATGATCCATGTTGACTTTTACACACTTATTTTACAGGCTATGAGCTGAAGATTGAGACACATATGCAACATATGGGAATCTTTATTAAGGGTATGTTTTGCCACACACTGGCTTCATTAGTCCAATGCAAAGGAGAAATGGGCAAGGAGAGGAGTAGTTTGAGGTAATCAGTCCCTCAGCCTGGAATCGATGTGTTCAGTCCATCACTCTTGTAGAAAGTACAGTATATGGCCGGAGAAGTGTCTTATATACTGTTATCCTACTTCAGCTCATTTAAGGTCCAGCTCTAGCTAAGGTATACTACCACCCCCAGGATGCCACCGACAACAGTAGACTAGCACCCAGGTACCTAAATGAATTAGACACGTGTTTGATCCATTATCTTGTCAGTATTATGTACCACTGATGTGCACCCAGGTACCTACTTACTACTAGGTGAACAGGGGTATCAAGTGTAAAGAAATATGCCCAACGTTTCCACCCATGCCGGGGATCGAACCACGGACACTTACGTGAAGTGAGTGCGCTACCAACCGAGCCAAGGGTCACCTGGGTTTAGCAATTCAAAGAATACAATACAAACAAAACTGAGGAGCTTCTGGAGTAAACAAAGAATGAAAGCTCAGGAAAGAGAGAAGATCGACGTATTAACTAGGTTTTCTGCTCGGTATTTTGCCAAAGTGAATTGGACGCAGAAAGGATTTTCAGCTACTGGGTCGCGATACTATTGACTACAGTGTCGGTGAAGGACTCTTGATCCAGTGAACTGGATCAAGAGCCCTTTCATGGATAGAACTTGATTACCTCCCATTTCCCAGGCACTGCATGACCCCCTACGGGCTTAGCGATTTCCCCTAATTATTATGTCAGATGAACAAAACAGCCCCTACATAAATCATCTATCAGGAAGATAGACTTAATGGAAATAGAAAGAGATGAAGCAGAAAATTAGGAGAGTATATGAGGAAGACAACAGGAAACTTTAACTTGATGTAAGAAGAGCTTGGAATTATTTATTGGGTAGCGCTAAACTCGTAGGGGTCATACAGCTCCTGGGGGATGAGAGGCCATCAGGTTCGATCCAAGGATGGGAAGGATAGGCCCAATTCCTTGAATCAAGGCCTCCTCCTCCACCCTCACCGGCATCAAGGAACTTAAAGCGAGCAGACTATGAGAATTAGAAAGTGGCTACTAGAGTTCAACCCCCGAGCCTCCATCAACCTTTGTGTTGAGGGATCCGCATCGATTTAAAGCTTCTTTTAAAGCTATTACAGAATGAAAGAGTGATAGGTAAATTCAGTACTTTTCAAAAGTCATTAGAGGCTAAAATCTTTGACTTCGGTGAAGAGGTTAACAAACGAGCCCAAGAGCTGGAGAACGACACCCACACTTTTGGCTGAGTAAACACAAATAAACGCAAACGCGAGCACATGTAATTGGAGTGTAGATGAATGGTTCAAAGAACCGACACGTTGTTAAATTAGACACAAGTGCAACTCTTGGGTATCTTTATTGAGGAAACGTTTCGCCACACAGTGGCTTCATCAGTCCATACAAAGGATAAACTTGAAGAACAGGAGGAGAATGAGGTAATCAGTCCCTCAACCTTGAGTCGATGTGGTCAGTCGATGTGGTCATTCTCCTCCTGTTCTTCAAGATTCTCCTTTGTATGGACTGATGAAGCCACTGTGTGGCGAAACGTTTCCTCAATAAAGATACCCAAGAGTTGCACATGTGTCTAATTTAACAACATGTAATGGAGGCAGGATCCATACACATGTTGAAGAGGAGATATGATAAGGCTCTTGATGCAGGGAGAGAGTGGACCTAGTAGCGATCAGCAAACAGGCTGGGCCAAGAGCTATGAATCGACCCCTACATTCACAAATAGGTGAGTACGTACACACACACACACACACACACACACACACACACACACACACACACACACACACACACACACATACACACACAATCATAACACCAACATACACACAGAAGCCAGCTAGACATGACTTAAGTTCGGCAACTCCTGCCGGCCTGGCATGCCATTAGCCCAAGTTAACATGTAAAGTTAGTTAGAGATAGCTCCCATAGAGAGACATTTGGTATTCAATGGTACCCATTAACTTGCTAATTAGAGAGAGTTCATTCTCCGCTTGCTAAGGTGGGTACATAATACTACATTTGCATTTCCAGTTGTTGATTTCTTCATTTCTTAGGTTGCTTTTTCTTGAATGTTGGGGAGGTGAGGGGGGAGGGGGGTTAGTCTAGTTGAGTTATACAGGGGTGGAATAATTAAAAGTTTGGAAGTAGGTTAGTCTACCCCCCTTTTCAGTCTCTCTCTCTCTCCCTCTCTCCCTCTCTCCCTCTCTCCCTCTCTCTCTCTCTCTCTCTCTTTCAACTTCCGTTCATTGTGAACAGCTCCCATAAACACACACACACACTCACAAAAATGCCAGCAGTAACAGCCTGGCTGATCAGAGCCTGATCCACCACGAGGGCTGGTCTCAGACCGAGCCGCGGGGGCGTTGACCCCTGAAACCCTTTCCAGGTATACACAATCCCCACAATTTCCCTCATAAAACACACACACACACACACACACACACACACACACACACACACACACACACACACACACACACACACACACACACACACACACGAACAATTCACAAGAGGAGATTTATCTGGATTTAAAAACACTTACAATAAATTTCTCAGAAATGACTAACGTGGGTCGTAGAAAACTTCGCAAGAAATACAAAAAATCACAATGCAAGAGATTTTTTTTTTTTTGTTCTGCGGAAAAGAAACTCGAGAACAGAGACAAGAGGAAAAAACTATCATGGGAGAATAGTACCACGAGGATCCTATTTTAATTACGTAGATTATTTTCCTGAAGTAATGGGAAACTATGCGAAGAATCTTGAGAATTACAGGCGGACCATGTACCGAATGTGACACAAAGAAGAGTCTTTGACAAATGTTCTGGTGATACCGACAAGATGTGGAAAAAGATGCTTTTGTATAGTTCAGGGAATTTATTAAAGGCAACGTTTCGCCCCGAGAGGCTTCTTCAGTCCTAATATAGATATAACTAGGAAAACGAGTATAGAGACAGGAGTCAGGTGAAGTGTCATAAGAACATAACATATGGAAGGAGGAGCACTGAAGCAGGCCTACCGGCCCATGCGATGCAGGTCCATGTTACTCCCCAGCTTAGACCAGTGACCCACCTAGTCAGGTCACTTCCACTTAAGGAGCACAGGATAAGACCTAGCAGCACAAGCTAGTCCCACTCGCACCCGCCCGCACTCACTCGCGTGGGTAGTAAATGTGGTGAGACGGTTGAGTTAGAAAAGAACCTGTTAACATCATGTTACAGCGGTCTCCACTACGTATAATATCCTGTTGATTAGCAGTTTGCAGATACTCTAACTGCCGGACGTTTGATGGATAGTGTTACTGACATCAATTCGGGCAGCTTCTATGCACTTTTGTCATCTTAAATCGTCTTCTTTAATCACTAATTTAGCCTCGGTGAATTCATGAGGGTAGACTAGACCACCTTAACTCCAGCCACTATATATACTTGTTTCTTAGTTATCTCTGTATTACGACTGAAGAAGACACTCGCGGCGAAACGTTTCCTTACTATTCCACTTCCTGACAACTCTGTGACTGTTGTGATGAATGGTTTGAAAAAACCGACAAGTTGAAGATTGAGACACTTATGCAACATATGGGAATCTTAATTCAGGAAACGTTTCGCCACACAGTGGCTTCATCAGTCCAATACAAAGTAGAAAGGCGTAAGGAGAGGAAGAGTTTGAGGTAATCAATCCCTCAGCCTGGAGTCGATGTGTTCAGTCCATCAATCTTGTAGAATGTACAGCATAGGGCCGTAGTATATAAGCCACATCTACGGCCCTATGCTGTACATTCTACAAGATTGATGGACTGAACACATCGACTCCAGGCTGAGGGACTGATTACCTCAAACTCCTCCTCTCCTTACGCCTTTCTACTTTGTATTGGACTGATGAAGCCACTGTGTGGCGAAACGTTTCCTGAATAAAGATTCCCATATGTTGCATAAGTGACTCAATCTTCAACTCTGTGACTGAAGAAATACTTCCTAACATCCCTGTGATTCATCTGAGTCTTCAACTTCCAACTGTGACCCCTTGTTTCTGTGTCATATCTCTGGAACATCTTGTCTCTGTCCACCGTGTTAATTCCTCTCAGTATTTTATATGTCGTTATTATATCTCCCTGTCCTGACCTGTACACAAGTGTCTTTTTCCATACCCTATCGGTATCGCCGTACCATTTCTCGTCTGACTGGTGTACAGGTGACATGTTGTCTTAATAACACCAGTGTAATCGGCAGACCTCAATCCTAATAATCGATCCAAATATTGGAAAAAAAAGCCAATGAAAAATAATTCCATAAATTAATGAAAAATGCTTTTGTACACTCTTGACAAAAATGTCAGACTGACACTTCGATAATTACATATTGTGTCTCGTTCACAGACAGTAGTTTATACTCACTTTGCTACATTAATTTTCTTAATTTTCGACGTTAATTTCTGA
The DNA here is from genome assembly GCF_038502225.1 of Cherax quadricarinatus. Taxonomy (NCBI): domain Eukaryota; kingdom Metazoa; phylum Arthropoda; class Malacostraca; order Decapoda; family Parastacidae; genus Cherax; species Cherax quadricarinatus. Next base: position 11,142,469 of record NC_091370.1, read on the forward strand.
AAATATATAAAGTTAATAGGACGGTGCAGACCTGTTAATGTTGATGAGAATCCCTTATGCAGATTCTGCTGTGATCTCGTTATAAATAATAATCTAACTTAACATAGGTTTCATAAACCTTTTAAAATGTATTTATAACAAACTCGAACCCATTGGAAGGCAGTCCTAAAACTTTTAAGCTTGTATTGATTTTAAGACTGGCTTGCCATGGTTTCGAGTCCTCTGTGAGGTGACTTGTGTACAATCAAGTCATTATTATTGATCGAGTTTTTAGTATAAAAAAAGGTCGCCAAGTTTCTGGCAACGCTTCCACATAAGACGTAACACGAGAGGGCAGACCTACCAGACGCCTGGAAGGAGGCCAGTGCGGTGCTATTCTAAAAAATAATCGTGTTAACATAGATAAGGTCTTAAAAGAACAGGCTGTACATAGTGGGGAGGGGAAAAGACTGTTTTTTTCATCAAAATAAGATATACCAGCAGTGTGCTGCTGCAATATTCTATGTGACAGCGTTTGTTACCACTGTGTAACTAAGTTTCCCGTTATATTTAGTTACGCAGGATGGTATACCTGGAGTATACCTGGAGAGGGTTTCGGGGGTCAACGCGGCCCGGTCGGAGACCAGGTCTCGTGGTGTTCGAATGTGACAGCCTGAGGTGGTAGACTTCAGTAGGACGATGAAGGTATCGTCAAGCACACCCGTAGAGGCTCATCAGTTACCAAACCTGTTAAGACACATATGCAACAGTTAGGTATCTTTATTTTGAAACGTTTCGCCTACACAGTAGGCTTCTTCAGTCGAGTACAGAAAAGTTGATAGAAGCAGAAGAGACTTGAAGACGATGTAATCAGTCCATCACCCTTAAAGTTTTGAGGTGGTCAGTCCCTCAGTCTGGAGAAGAGCATTGTTCCGAAGTTTGAAACAATATGAAGTTGAAAGGACAGAATGGAGCCTTATATAGTGCCAGAAGGTGAGACGTAGGTCACTTTGGGAGGTCAGGTCCCTCTCAAATCCAGCCGTTCTCACTCACTTTTCTGTACTCGACTGAAGAAGCCTACTGTGTAGGCGAAACGTTTCAAAATAAAGATACCTAACTGTTGCATATGTGTCTTACCTAACAACCTGTCGGTATTTTATACCATTTTAATGTTCAATCTGTCAGACACTGCAACACAAGGGTATCTTGGTACAGACCTGAAATCAACTTCGACAGCCTCTACTAGTGAGAACGGCTGGATTTGAGAGGGACCTGACCTCCCAAAGTGACCTACGTCTCACCTCCTGGCGCTATATAAGGCTCCATTCTGTCCTTTCAACTTCATATTGTTTCAAACTTCGGAACAATGCTCTTCTCCAGACTGAGGGACTGACCACCTCAAAACTTTAAGGGTGATGGACTGATTACATCGTCTTCAAGTCTCTTCTGCTTCTATCAACTTTTCTGTACTCGACTGAAGAAGCCTACTGTGTAGGCGAAACGTTTCAAAATAAAGATACCTAACTGTTGCATATGTGTCTTACCTAACAACCTGTCGGTATTTTATACCATTTTAATGTTCAGTTACCAAACCTGCAAAGACTTCGTTCTAGCAGAGACGGAGTTACTATCAGATGATTAGTGGAACATCTAGGTAAAAAGAGACTTGGGTTGAGAGGCATCATATCCTGCCTCAATACTTTAGGAAAATCAGTCAGTATAGAGATCGCTGTGAAGACTGAAAACATTCGTCAGTGTTCCAGCGAATTGCTTATTACAGTTTTAAGCCATGTTGACCTTCATGAAATCGAAGATAAATAGGGTCACCTGCTCACCTCTAGTCAAGAATACTTCAATCCCTAAAACAGTGATTTACCCACCAACTGTGTATACAAACCGATGTGAGGGGTAAGTAGTTTAATAATTCAAATAATATCTAAAAGAGAGAGGATACGAGTTACGGTGAGTCACGGTGATGTGAAAAAACATCAGACTATGGAAAAACGCAACATGTAGTTCCACAAGGCTCAGTCCTGAATTCTGTTTTTTTTTAATATATGTAAATGTCATATCAGAGGTCTCTATTTCTCTCTCTCTCTCTCTCTCTCTCTCTCTCTCTCTCTCTCTCTCTCTCTCTTTTCTCTCTCTTTTCTCTCTCTCTCTCACACACACACACACACACACCACTCAGTTTTTGGCTCACAAAACTCAACCAATAAAAAGATTCTTTTGTGCTTTGGCCGACTCTACCTGGCCAGGGGAGAGAGAGAGAGAGAGAGAGAGAGAGAGAGAGAGAGAGAGAGAGAGAGAGAGAGAGAGAGGGAACACCACTCGTACATTCCTACGACAATTCTCTCCCAGCATTTTTCCGCTCAGAACACGTGTTGAGTCAGAGTGGATGTCTGGTCGTGGGAGCAGATGAGAACAGAGTGGGTATCCTACCTGGAGTATACCTGGAGGATATTCCAGGGATCAGCGCCCACGGCCAGGCCTCCCGGTGGATCAGCGCCTGATCAACCAGGCTGTCACTGCTGGCCGCACGTAGTCCAACGTACAAATCACAATCCGGCTGATCCGGCACCGGGTTTAAGTATCTGTCCAGCACCCTCTTGAAGGGCAGCCAGGGGACTATTGGTAATTCCCCTTATGCCTGGTGGGAGACTGTTGAACAGTGTTGGGCCCTGGACACTTATGGTGTTTTCTCTTAGTGTACCAGTGACGCCTCTACTTTTCACTGGGGGTATTTTGCACCGCCTACCCAGTCTTCTACTTTCGCAGGGAGGGATTTTTGAGTGCAGATTCGGGACTATTCCTTCTAGGATTTTCTAAGTGTAGATTATGATATCTCTCCTGCGTTCCAGCGAGTACAAGCCAACTGCTTACTAGCGTTCCCAGTAGTTGAGGTATTTGATAGAACTTATATGTGCAGTAAAGGTTCTCTGTATACTCTCTAGATCTGCAATTTCACCTGTTTTAAACGGAGATGTTAATGTACAGCAGTATTCCAGCGTAAAGTGAAAAAGTGATTTGAAAAGGATCATCATTAGCTTGGCATCTCTTGCTTTGAACGTTCTCATTATCCATCCTATCATTTTCTTTGCAGCTGTGATCGTGGCATTGTTGTGATCCTTAAAAGTGAGATCCTCAGACATTACCGCTCCCAGGTCCCTCACATTATTTTCTCGCTCTAGTGTATGATCAAAGTTTGTAGTATACTCAGTTCTAATTATCTCCTCCAGTTTCCATAACGGAGTAGTTGGAATTTGTCTTCATTGAACATCATATTGTTTACCGTTGCCCATTGGAAAATTTGGTTTATATCTTCTTGGACGTTAATCGTGCCCTCAGTAGATGAGTCTCTCTCATACAGATCCTAGAATCGTCTGTAAAGGATGACACGGTGCTGTGGATTACGTCTCTAAGTCCGATATAAGGATGAGGAACAGGATGGGGGCGAGTACTGTGCCTTGTGAAACAGAGCTTTTCACTATGGCGGCTCCCGATTTAACTCTGTTTACCACTACTCTTTGTGTTCGATTGGTTAGAAAGCTGAAGATCAATCTCACCACTTTGCCAGTTATTCGTTTAGCACGTATTTTGTGCGCTATTACGCCATGATCGCATTTCTCAAAGGCTTTTGCAAGGTCTGTGTATATTACATCTGCATTCTGTTTGTCTTCCAGTGCATCCAAGACCATATAGTGATCCAGTAGTTGCGAGATGCAGGAGCGACCTGCCCTGAACCCATGTTGCCCTGGATTGTGCAGTTTTTGGGAATCCAAGCGGTTTGAAGTCG
>NC_091370.1:11151243-11168743 GCF_038502225.1 Cherax quadricarinatus
AAGATACGAAAGACATCTGAATGACTCGGAAAAGATGAAAAAAAAAAAGGTACGGACAGAAATTAGATTAGCCAAGGAGATTTTTTGTGATCGATAGGAAGGAGTGGAATGGAGGAGATAGGTATTAGGTTCGTAACCTCGTATTGTCAACAGGCTTTTCTTAAGCCAACGTTTAGCTCAGTGCAGACTTATAGTGATGAATGAGACACTTGTTCAATGTATGGGAATCTTCATTGTAGATACGTTTTACCAGTCGGTGGTTTCTTCAGTCCACTACAGAGAAGAACGGAGATGAGAAGGAGTAGTTTGAGGTAATTAATCCCTCAGCCTGGAGTCGATATGCTCATTCTATCAATCCTGAGAAAAGGACTTTTCTCAGGATTGATGGACTGAGCACAGTGACTCCAGGCTGAGGGACTGATTACCTCAAACTCCTCCTTCTCATCTTCGTTCTTCTCTGCATTGGACTTTTAATGACAGAGCGCTGCATAGAGCAAGAAGGTCAGTTGAAAGCTTCCTTCGTAGTTTTTGTTATGATACAGGTGTTTGAGAAGCTTAACCACGCCATCTCCAAGGAGTCAGAGCCACGCCAACACAAGCCAGTCAGAAGCACTCGAAGACAGACCAATCAGAATTAAGCAAATACGAGCGAATCAAAACCTTGATAGCACCAATCAGCTACATCAACACTAACCAATCAATAAGATTTCAACACAAACCAATCAGCTAACCAGTCAGTGCCACAGTTAACTAGAACCAAGTCAACGCCAACCCAGCATAACCACGCCAACGCTAATCATAATCATGCCATCACCAGCTAATCAGATCCAGGCAAATCCAAGCTAATCACAACTATGCTACTCCAGCTTAGTCGCTCATCCAGCCAACCTTTGATGAGGAAGCAAAAACTGAAATATTTTTTTCGGAGGACGTGACTGCTCATTCTGAGTTGCCCTTTGAACAAATTCATAAACAATCAGCCGGTTACTACCGTTGATAAGTCGTTTAATCTGGCTGAATAAACATTATATTCAGCGAGAAAGCGTTAAACCTATACGGGATGTGGGGCACGGGAGGTAATTAGGTGTGGAACGAGGGTAGCTCTTATTACTTGGATCAAGAGATCCATGGAGAGGGGTTAGTTATGGATGAAATTGTCAATGTGGAAGCTTAACTTGCAGTGGCAGGGATAATGAGGGTTTGAATTATTAGTGGTGACAACAGCGTTGGTGGTGGTGATTGTGGTTGTTGCAGTGATAAAGATGATGTGGTTATTGAAGTGTTATTGATGGTTGTGGTCGTAGTGGTGACAGTGGCAAAGGTGGCAGTGATTGTGGTTATTGCAGTGTTATTGGTGATTGTGACAGTGTTGTAATCTCTTGCTCCTCCTCCATCTTCCTAACCTACCATTAGTATTTACAAATTCGAATACCATTAGTGACTATCCTCCTTCCATTATTTTTACCTCCAGATTGTCTTTTCTGTGGTCACTAGTGTCATTTCTTTTTCTTTTTGTTAAGTTAGGTATTTCTTAGTTTCCTGTGAGTATCTCTACTGAAAACGTTTCTCTGTTATTCCTTCCTGATTCCTCCGCTCCTGCTTTCCTTTCTCTACACCATTTCCGTGATTTTTTTTCTTTGTGAGAGCCTCTTTTTAGTTTCCTTTCCATTCTTTGTATAATTGCTTCAGTGACAGTTGTCTTTTTTTCCCCATTCCATATTTACATCTTTTTGTTGACAAATTTCCACTGTTTCGTCTGGGAAAATATTAAACTTTATATCCAATTTCTCGTCGATTTTGCTCTTTAAACCAGCTGTTGTCAAATCTAAACCATGTCTGCACTTCCTCATCTCTTCCCTTTCTCTCCTTTCCCTTCCCTTTTCATTTTCTTTTGCTTCTGGTTCTACACAGCCAAATGTATAGTTTTTTCCTGTGACTTGAAGAAACTGTTCATTCCTGCCATTGGATGATATTCTTGAACCAGTGTGTGTGTGGCGTAGTACCTTGGAACTGTGTGTGTGTACTCACCTAGTTGAGGTTGCGGGGGTCGAGTCCGAGCTCCTGGCCCCGCCTCTTCACTGATCGCTACTAGGTCACTCTCCCTGAGCCGTGAGCTTTATCATACCTCTGTTTAAAGCTATGTATGGATCCTGCCTCCACTACATCGCTTCCCAAACTATTCCACTTACTGACTACTGTGTGTGTGTGTGTGTGTGTGTGTGTGTGTGTGTGTGTGTGTGTGTGTTTGTGTGTGTGTGTGTTTGTGTGTGTGTGTGTGTGTGTGTGTGTGTGTACACCATGTGTTTGTGCTTACGTGTTACCGCAGTGTCCTTCCTAATCCAACCTTGTCCTTCCTAATCCAACCTTGTCTTGCTTTATCCTACTATTTCCTTTACCTTCAGACCCAGGAGGTCAAGGTTAGTGCAGTTACTACCACAAACGTTGACACTTCTAATATATTTGCAAATTGAAGCTCTTATTGGATCCCTCAGTGAGCGAGCTGGCTCTCGATTTCTCCTCTTCATTGATCTGTACACATTGTTGTCTAAGCCGATCTTAGACCTATAGGAGTTTGTTTAATAACACAGTTTCACTTCACTCTATCATTATGTCACTTCCACACAAAATAATCTGAAATGGATTAAAGACTAAGGCTTGACTACATGTCTACTCAATAGAAAGACGTACTCATACATTATCGTCTATTTGTTTTGTGGGTAGAATGTCTGCTTGTATCCTTATTTCTCCGCTAGCTGATACTGGGTACGCTTATGGCAATATAAACACAAATGCAGTATAATGTGATCCTTTATTGACTACGTTTCGCCCACACAGTGGGCTTTTTCAAGTCACAAACAGAACTACCTGGGGTGGAAGGAACGCGAGTATTTATAGTCCGGCTGAGGTCAGGTGAAGAATGCTGCATCTGATGATGTACCGAGTTGGGTTGTAGAGTCTAAAAACTTGGGTAGCTTGGAAAGGAGACTGGACAAGTTTGTGAGCAGACCTTCTACAGTGTTCTTATGTGGGATAGCGATGAAGAAGTTTCTTGGCAAGTGGTTCAGCTATGTTATAGAAGCCACTATTCTGGTTGAAGTTGTCGGATATAGAAATAAGTGATGATTCCAGGATTCTTCGGTATTGAGTGTTGTCTTCTGTGGCGATAAGTCTTGAGTTTCTGTAGTTTATCAAGTGGTTGTGTGAATTACGGTGTTGTACGCAGGCATTCCTTGAAACATCAAGGGACCTCCAAACACGTATTTCAGAACACCAATACGCAAGCAGGTCTGACGACACAAGGAATGCCTGCGTACAACACCGTAATTCACACAACCACTTGATAAACTACAGAAACTCAAGACTTATCGCCACAGAAGACAACACTCAATACCGAAGAATCCTGGAATCATCACTTATTTCTATATCCGACAACTTCAACCAGAATAGTGGCTTCTATAACATAGCTGAACCACTTGCCAAGAAACTTCTTCATCGCTATCCCACATAAGAACACTGTAGAAGGTCTGCTCACAAACTTGTCCAGTCTCCTTTCCAAGCTACCCAAGTTTTTAGACTCTACAACCCAACTCGGTACATCATCAGATGCAGCATTCTTCACCTGACCTCAGCCGGACTATAAATACTCGCGTTCCTTCCACCCCAGGTAGTTCTGTTTGTGACTTGAAAAAGCCCACTGTGTGGGCGAAACGTAGTCAATAAAGGATCACATTATACTGCATTTGTGTTTATATTGCCATTGTGTCGGTATTTTATACCATTTATTTCCATGGGTACGCTTATCTTCGTGCGCCCCATCGTGTCTGATCTTAAAGCTCTGTATCGATCCTGCCTCTACCATTTTGTTACATTTGATCTCTCATAGACTGAAGAAATATATTTTAACATCCCTGGGACCCCTCTGTGTTTTTAATTTCTAGCTGTGACCTCTTATTTCTTATTAACAATCTGTCTCTGTCCACCCTATCAGTTCCTAAATACTTTTTATTTGTCATCACGCCTCCCTTCATTCTTCTCCCATATAATGTCATAAGATTTACTTTATTAAATCTCTCCTCATAGCTCAGATTCCTTAAATCTGGAGCTGGTTTCTTCGCAAACCTCTCCATTTGTGTGTGTGTGTGTGTGTGTGTGTGTGTGTGTGTGTGTGTGTGTGTGTGTGTGTGTGTGTGTTTGTATGTATATAAGTTTATGTAAATATGGAGTTTGTACTTGTGTATCTGTTAATGCGATGAGGCTCTTCTGTTTACAAACACCATTGTATCTACATTTACACCAGTAAATGCATTTTAGTAATTTTCTCCTACACACAGCTACAAAATGTAAACTGGCAGACCTTCAAGCCTCTCCCACAAAAGACAATTTCCCTCAACAACAAACACGCCATAAAATAACATAAGTGACACTATTATCCTTCCTTTCTCCTCGTTATGTTTATATTGGAAAAGTTAATTAACTACACCTGCCGGTAACCATGGCAACATCTCCCAGGTATGAACCTCTAGCACCTGTTGCTGCTGAAAGCATAAGAGATGCCCACTGTTGTTATATCACAGCCCTAAGCCTCAGGAATAGCTTGGGGTGGAATTGTTGAAATATTTCTGGTTTCTGACCTCTGCAGCCCTACTCGCAAAATTATTTAGTGTTTGCCTTAAACACCGTCACATCCAGCTGACTTGAGTGGATGTATGGATTGAAATTAAGGCCTACTTATATTCGTATTCTTCAACACTTTCCCTTCCATCCCTACCCGCCTCGTCCGGCTCACGTTATAGTTACTCCAGTTCTATTGGAACTGGAGTATTAAAGCTGACAGAGGAATATTTGAGAATGTAAGTTATGGCCATAGTGAAGGCTCCCAGCCCAGGCTGACACATCTCGTAACCTCGTGTGTGAAGCCAATCCTGTATGATGGAATATGGCAGGGAAGCTGCAAGCTTTAGTTCTCACCATGTAAGTTATATTGGGCAGCTTCACACTGAGGGTGTTCCCACCATAAAAGTCATGTAGAGCAGCCTCACACTGCGGGTGTTCCCACCATGTAAGTCATGTAGAGCAGCCTCACACTGCGGGTTTTCCCACCATGTAAGAATCACTTACAATAGTGTAGCCACATACTACAGGTGTATCAAAGCATGGTTTATTAAAAAAGCCTCCCTCTCAGAATTTTTTGCTCTGCTACTTTCATTGTTCCAGTCTGACTCATATTATCTGTTGTTTCACCCTGAGTCTTACCTTCCATTTATTGTGCTACCTTGATTCGTAGTATCATTTATTGTTCCACCCTGAGTCTTACCTATCATTTGTTCCACCCTGAGTCTTACCTATCATTTGTTCCACCCTGAGTCTTACCTATCATTTGTTCCACCCTGAGTCTTACCTATCATTTGTTCCACCCTGAGTCTTACCTATCATTTGTTCCACCCTGAGTCTTGCCTATCATTTATTGTTCCACCCTGGGTTTCCCTACCATTTCAAAAGCCTGCCTACCTACCCACGGGTTCGCTATTCTCTTCCTATAATATAGATCCTTACCTGTGCCCGCCTTCTTCTATAAACACCCATCCCATCCCATCCTATCCCATCCTATCCCATGCTAAACCACACTGACCACATTTCTCTCTCTCAAGACTGTGAAAGAGGAAGACAGCCGACTCCTATATCTGTCAGGGAGAAGACAGCTAGAAGACAGTGTAAACAAAAGCGATACCCGACTTGTTTGCTTGTCTTTTTTTTACTCTGTTATTATTTATTATTTTATTTATTGTAATTTATTATTAATAGTAGTAATAGTAGTATTTTAGTTTTACTCCAGAAGTTAGTGTCAGACACAAGCTCCCGACCCCAGCTCCTATATTCACTTACTATTTGCCTCTTAAGCACTATCTCATCAATTCTTCAATGTACTCACCCAGTTGTGGTTGCAGGGGACGAGTCACAGCTTCTCTGTGTACTAACCTAATTGTGGATGCAGGGGTTGAGACTCAGCTCCTGGCCCCGCCTCTTCACTGACCGCTACTGGGTCCTCCCTCTGCCTGCTCCATGAGCTTTATCATACCTCGTCTTAAAACTGTGTGTGTGTGTGTTGGACGGGTCACAAGCACTGTCTCTCTTCCCTAATGGACAGCCAATTGAAGATTGCTTTCAACAGCGAATGCAACTGACAGGTGTTTTGTGGCTGTCAGCTGAACCAGTATTTCTGTCTCAGGCCTGATAGTCCTTAATAGCTTAAACTATTTTGCTCTGATTCAAGGAAGGGGAGGTTTCCTCTAGTTCCTCGGATCAAGAGTTCAAGAGCATGAAAACTGGTTTGTTTGAGAGTCTGAAACAGTTTTCTTGTTCTAGTTTGCTTGTCCAGGAATATGTTTCCTTCCCCTTCCTTCCTCCCCTTCCCCTCCTTTCTTCCCTTTCTCCTGCCTTCCTCCCCTTCCCCTCCTTTCTTCCCTTTCCCCTGCCTTCCTCCCCTTCCCCTTCCTTCCTCCCCTTCCCCTAATATCTTCCCTTTCCCCTGCCTTCCTCCCCTTCCCCTTCCTTCCTCCACTTCCCCTCCCTTTCTGCCCTTTCCCTCCTTTTCCTTCACTCAAATTGCGCTCCCAAATTTCTACCTCACAGATCACAAAAATAAATGAACACAAATATACAAATCCATCCTACAAATCCGAACACGCGAATTCGAACACGTGGATTTCAGCACAAATCCGAACACACACACACACACACACACACACACACACACACACACACACACACACACACACACACACACACACACACACACACACACACACACACACACCGAAAATACGAATGAGGAAACGCAGATCCAAGCAAAAATCCGGAACTATAAATCCGAATACGCAATACCGAACACACAAATCCAAAAAAATATGAATTCGGAAACGCAAATCCGAATAAACAAATCCGATAACTAGGATCCCTAAGCATACAATACCAAAAACAAACATGGCCGTCAGGGGGAGGGAGAGAGGGAGGGGGGGGTGAAAATTTACCCACTAATTAGCGTGGAAATCTACATTTGTGTATGAGGGAAGGGGGAGAGGGGGAAGAAGAGGGAGGGGGAAGAAGAGGGAGGGGGAAGAAGAGGGAGGGGGAAGATGGGGTAAGGGATAAAAGAGGGGAGGAGAGAGAAGGGAAAAGAGACATGAGGTAATTCGTATTTGCACCCAGGTCAGTAGCTCGGAAAATTATCTTCCTGTATTTCTCTAAACTTTTGAAAATAAAAAAAAAAGTTTGAATTGTATATAAAAATATTGAGTCTCGACAGGGATTTTTTTTTTAGGAAAAAATATTGAGCTCAAAATTTTATATGTAAAAAAAACCGCAGATTACTATAATTACCATTAGTTACACTGAGAAGCTCTGGTTATATATATATATATATATATATATATATATATATATATATATATATAAAGAGTGAGAACCACTCATTGAAAGAGCACCGATATACAACATTTAAAGAGCACCAATATACAACATTTAAAGAGTACCGATATACCACGTTTAAAGAGCACCAATATACAACATTTAAAGAGCATCGATATACAACATTTAAAGAGTACCGATATACCACATTTAAATGGCACCGATATACCACATTTAAATGGCACCGATATACCACATTTAAATGGCACCGATATACAACATTTAAAGAGCACCGATATACAACATTTAAAGGGCACCGATATACAACATTTAAAGACCACCGATATGCAACATTTAAAGAGCACCGATATACAACATTTAAAGGGCACCGATATACAACATCTAAAGAGCACCGATATACAACATTTAAAGAGCACCGATATACAACATCTAAAGAGCACCGATATACAACATTTAAAGAGCACCGATATACAACATTTAAAGAGCACCGATATACAACATTTAAAGAGCACCGATATACAACATCTAAAGAGCCCCGATATACAACATTTAAAGAGCACCGACATACAACATTTAAAGAGCACCGACATACAACATTTAAAGAGCACCGACATACAACATTTAAAGAGCACCGACATACAACATTTAAAGAGCACCGACATACAACATTTAAAGAGCCCCGATATACAACATTTAAAGAGCACCGACATACAACATTTAAAGAGCACCGATATACAACATTTAAAGAGCACCGACATACAACATTTAAAGAGCACCGACATACAACATTTAAAGAGCACCGATATACAACATTTAAAGAGCACCGACATACAACATTTAAAGAGCACCGACATACAACATTTAAAGAGCACCGACATACAACATTTAAAGAGCACCGACATACAACATTTAAAGAGCACCGATATACAACATTTAAAGAGCACCGATATACAACATTTAAAGAGCACCGACATACAACATTTAAAGAGCACCGACATACAACATTTAAAGAGCCCCGACATACAATATTTAAAGAGCACCGACATACAATATTTAAAGAGCACCGACATACAACATTTAAAGAGCACCGACATACAACATTTAAAGAGCACCGACATACAACATTTAAAGAGCACCGACATACAACATTTAAAGAGCACCGACATACAACATTTAAAGAGCCCCGATATACAACATTTAAAGAGCACCGACATACAACATTTAAAGAGCACCGACATACAACATTTAAAGAGCACCGACATACAACATTTAAAGAGCACCGACATACAACATTATTTCTCTCTGAGTTCACATCGCTGATGTTATAGTGCCAGTTTTTCTTTTTTTTTATTTTTTTAGATATTTTATTCTAGATGTTTCTTTAACTTGATGCAAGAGAAGGTGTTGCATGCAGGTGCAGATGTTGCGTGCAGGTGTTGCACGCAGGTGTTGCATGTTTTGCAGGTGTTGCAGGTGTTTCATGCAGGTGTTGCATGCAGGTGCAGGTGTTGCGTGCAGGTGTTGCATACAGGTGCAGGTGTTACGTGCAAGTGTTGCATGCTGGTGCAGCTCCTCTAAGAAATAACGTCTCTTAGTGAACTGCATATTGCTAGGAGGCGAGAATGCTGGGCTCTTTCTGTATTGGAAAATCTTGTTTCAACCCTGAAAATTCATTTTGCATATTGGGGGGTTTTGTGTGTGTGTGTGTGTGTGTGTGTGTGTGTGTGTGTGTGTGTGTGTGTGTGTGTGTGTGTGTGGGGAGCAGAGTTAAGTTCGTGGTGTCATTTCTTCTGTGTTTATATCGATATATTTTTTGTCTCCTCTTATATCCTATTCCAGCAGTCTGCCACTTGGTGAAGAAATACTTTCTATAGTTCTTCGTCTACCGATTCTTACGTAATTAGCTAATGTAACACTTGTATTATGTGACGGTAAGAAATCTTTCTTACCTTCACTAATGTATTGTCTTTCACGTATGAATCATGTTTCCTCTTTCCTCCTGCACACCAGCGTTGTCAGTGTCTTCATTCCTTTGTAAATGATACCTCAAGAGTTCTCAGGAAAATATCCCAGAACTACTATGTAATGCGTTTTTGTTTTATACGGTATGGAAATCCTGCCATCACATCTTATGACATGATTTGTAATTTTTTTGTACTGGGGATAGCAGAAGAGCCATCGGAATGCGTCTGTCACATGCCCCAAAGCTCCACTGGTTTGGCCTTCACGTGATTTAACAGGGAGGAGAAATTTCTCCGTTGCTATTAACGAATAAAGAGCTCCAAAATAATAGACAATTGTGTGTTCTCAATTATCATCCCCTTAATCTAACATTTTTTAGTTATAAACGAGAGAACGATTATTAGGGAAAAAATAGCATGATTTTTGGAAAGTTTAGACATCAAAAGTAGACATGTTTTTCACAACTAAAAATTACTTTGAATATAGTTACGTGTATTTAAATTACATACATAGAATTGGGACGATAAAAAGGGTCTCTACAGGCAGAGTAAAACTAGATTTACAAAGATACTCGACACGATGCCTCATTGAAGATAGTTCACTAAAATACAGAATAGAAGAAACAATTAAGGCTTTTATTAATGATTCTCTGACAAACAGGAAACCACGGATAGTACTGAACGGAGATATGTCTGAGGGGCTCGTCAATCAGATCATAAATGATTTTGAAGTCTGAGTGACGTCTGACATAGCAAGTTGCTGCTGACACAAAATCTGAACTGAAAAGCATTATCCACTGACGAGTTTGAGTATTTAGAGTGACCTGAATTGGCTCAGTGGTCGATGACAAGGAGGATGAATTTGTATTGACAAGCGCAAAATGCCCTTGTCAACACAAATTCAAACTGTGACATTCTCAAACACGAGTACACAGTGTTTGAAAACAAAGTGAGACCAAAGAGGAGAACTACCTTAGGAACACCAGAGACTGGACAGTGGAATCCTAAGCTTTAAGGTCAAGAACTTAGATTTATTCAGTTGGAAACCAACTAGAACTGATTAAGTAGTACTGGTGGTAATAGAAGCATCAGTTCTAGCAATAGAAATTAATCTATTTCGACTACTTAAACTCTGTCTTAACGTAGTAAATAAGTAATATTAGGTAGTATTGATGGTAATAGTAGTAGTACCAGTTCTAGCAAATAAAATTTATCTTGACTATTTAAACGTTCTGCCTTTTTCTCTCTTTTTTACTCTGTCAGTCTCTCTCTCTCTCTCTCTCTCTCTCTCTCTCTCTCTCTCTCTCTCTCTCTCTCTCTCTCTCTCTCTCTCTCTCTCTCTCTCTCACTCCACTAAGACTCTTACTTACGGTAACACTTAGGAGTTATTTCCCCTGAGGATCGTAAATCGGTCAAGGTGAAGGTTTCAACGCAGATTCGCTGTCTGCGCTCCGCGAGCCGCGGGAGTAATATATAAAAGATATATATTTATGTGAAGCGATAAATCCGTGTTGGTCATTTAGTACCAAACTGTCGTGAAATGTCACCTGTACACCACCAGCCAAGGTTACTTTAATCCATAAAAATTGGGATATAAGTAAATTCTAAGTGTATAGACTGATCCCTCTGGAAGTATATACACTGGGAAATATATAAATCTCGGTGTATATATACTGAAACATTTCTCCGGTTATGTGACTTCGCATGTTTAATACACTAGCCTTTAAAATTATGTTCGATTTTTAAAGGAAAACACGACAGATTTTATGCGTGTGTGTGTGTATATATATATATATATATATATATATAATGTCGTGCCGAATAGGCAGAACTTGCGATCTTGGCTTAAATAGCAACTCTCATCTTGACATATAGGACAAGCGAAAATTTGTGTATGCAATAATTTCGCCAAAATTATTCTGAACCTAACAAAAAAAATATATTTCACTGTGTTTGTTTAGTATTAAATTATTGTAAACAAATGTAAAAAATATTAAGTTGGGTTAGGCTAAAATAAATTGTTCTTGTTATAATAAGGTTAGGTAAGTTTTCTAAGATTCTTTTGGTGCAAAATTATAAATGTTTACATTAACATTAATGAAAAAAATATATCTATAAACGTATAAGAGAAAATTTTAGAAAGGACATAATTTTATATGAGTTCTTGCTAATTGACCAGTTTTACATATTCGGCACGACATATATATATATATATATATATAAAATTGCATACGTTCAACCAAAAGCAATTTTAGTATAGACAAATGTGTTTTTGAAGTGATTCTAAAGTACCAGGGCAAAATATTTCTCATAGACACGTTAAGAAAATTCAGCTGAAATATAGACACTTGTTCTCAACTGTCGACACTTGTTCTCAACTGTCGACACTTGTTCTCAACTGTCGACACTTGTTCTCAACTGTCGACACTTGTTCTCAACTGTCGACACTTGTTCTCAACTGTAGACACTTGTTCTCAACTGTCGAGACTTGTTCTCAACTGTCGAGACTTGTTCTCAACTGTAGACACTTGTTCTCAACTGTAGACACTTGTTCTCAACTGTAGACACTTGTTCTCAACTGTAGACACTTGTTCTCAACTGTAGACACTTGTTCTCAACTGTAGACACTTGTTCTCAACTGTAGACACTTGTTCTCAACTGTCGAGACTTGTTCTCAACTGTCGAGACTTGTTCTCAACTGTCGAGACTTGTTCTCAACTGTCGAGACTTGTTCTCGACTGTCGAGACTTGTTCTCAACTGTCGACACTTGTTCTCAACTGTAGACACTTGTTCTCAACTGTAGACACTTGTTCTCAACTGTAGACACTTGTTCTCAACTGTAGACACTTGTTCTCAACTGTAGACATTTGTTCTCAACTGTAGACACTTGTTCTCAACTGTCGAGACTTGTTCTCAACTGTCGAGACTTGTTCTCAACTGTCGAGACTTGTTCTCAATTGTCGAGACTTGTTCTCAATTGTCGACACTTGTTCTCGACTGTCGACACTTGTTCTCAACTGTAGACAATTGTTCTCAACTGCAGACACTTGTCCTGAACCGGAGGCAAGTGTACCGAACCGGAGGCAAGTGTGCCGAACCGGAGGCAAGTGTGCCGAACCGGAGGCAAGTGTGCCGAACCGGAGGCAAGTGTGCCGAACCGGAGGCAAGTGTGCCGAACCGGAGGCAAGTGTGCCGAACCGGAGACAAGTGTACCGAACCGGAGGCAAGTGTACCGAACCGGAGGCAAGTGTACCGAACCGGAGGCAAGTGTGCCGAACTCTCAATGTGTCCTTTTCCAACAGAACAAAAGTAATCCAATTCCATTATTTTCGTTCACGCGAATTTGCTTCAAATTCGCTGTGTAGTAGAAAATCTTCGTTTCTAAACTAAATTTCACTACAAAGTTCGTCTAGCGTTGTTTAGAGCAAAGGTTAGTTTGTATATTGAATTTTTTTCTAAATACAGACTACATTTTTTTTCCCATCCTCGTTTCTTTTGAGTAGTATAAAATGCTGCCGGATGGCTTGTATCAGCATGGCTCACAGCGAAATATCTTGCACCGGGATGGCTTGCACCGGGATGGCTTGCACTTGGATGGCTTGCACCGGGATGGCTTGCACTTGGATGGCTTGCACCGGGATGGCTTGCACTTGGATGGCTTGCACCGGGATGGCTTGCACTTGGATGGCTTGCACCGGGACGGCTTGCACCCGGACGGCTTGCACTGGGACGGCTTGCACCGGGATGGTTTGCACCGGGAGGCTTAGACTGGGACGACTTAGACCAGGACAACTTAGACCGAGACAACTTAAACTGGAACGACTTAGATTGGGACGACTTAGACCGAGACGAATTAGACCACGATTATTTACACTGGGATGGCTTGTACCATGATGACTTGCATCAGTATGGATCACTCAGCACAAAATGTGATGGAGGTTCGATCCTCCGTCCCCCAATCACAGCCACTTTCTGTGATCAGTCGTGCACTTGGTGACCACCCATTTCAGGGTCTAATAAATCCAACTGCGCTTCCAAGATCAAATAATAAATCCTACCTCTTCAGGATTAGGAAATCTTTCCGCCGTCTCCCAGACAACGCAGCTCAGTTCTCAGTCGTTACTCCAGCTTCTTCAGGAGACGCTGAAGACATTATCGGGAGACGAACTATCCGAGTGAATTTCAGCGAATGTGATTTTAAATTTCCCCGTGAGGTGTAACGTAGAGAGGACAATGCAGAGGCGGCATTAAGCTCCAGTTTCTAATTCACTCGATTGTGGGGGAAAAAAGCGATCTCCTTTCGCACACTTGTCTGTTCGGAGGCAAGTCTGTTATAGGGACCGTGAACTGACTGACTTGTTATCTGTTGTGTGTGAATATCGGTGTGTCTGCCTCTTGTGATTGAATAGTCAAGTAATAAAACTTTAACCAGCTTAAAGTGTCATCGAATTAATCTCTCTTTCCCAATTCTCTCTGTTTGAAAAGCTGATCTCATTTCACACTGTCTGTCTGTCAGTCTGTTATGACTGAACTGTCTGTCTGTCTTCTGTTGTGTGTAATATCTTTCTCTCTCTCTTCTTAATCTCTTCTTTCCCTGTTCTCTTATATCTCTCTCTCTCTCTTCTTTCTCTTTCTCTTTCTCTTTTCTCTCTCTCTCTCTCTCTCTCTCTCTCTCTCTCTCTCTCTCTCTCTCTCTCTCTCTCTCTCTCTCTCTCTCTCTCTCTCTCTCTCTCTATGATTAATATCTCACCCTGAGTCTGTCCTGGGCCAGTAAGCTCCTCGTCCCTCACCGTCTCCAGCCTCGTCTTTATTACAGAGTTCAAGAGTCACTTGTCAAATATCAATATTAAAAGAGAACCTATTATCTTGAAGGATTATCCACTGTTACATTTTAAATATTCATCGGTTTATAGTATTCGTTTCATGTGCATAAATGTGCTTACACACACACACACACACACACACACACACACACACACACAGAATACCTTGCCTGAATTGAGAAATATGCGACGATCTTGAAAAAAAAGTGAGACGACTATCCCAAGAAATTAATCCTAAACTTCTAAATTCTATAACTGTTGAGCTGTTACTTTAATTCTGACTAGAGATATGGCAGTAAAATAGAGATTTGTCGAAGTTAATAACTGGACTTCCGCTGTACAAACAGAGCTGTTTTGCCATATTTACTGCTGTCAAGCTTTCGGAAGCTGCAGCTGCAGCTTAATTGTCTTTCGCAGCTTAATTGTCTTTTGACTCCAGAGCCTCATTGCTTTAAATTACCCGGGTTCTGAATGTAGCATAGTATATGTAATGCCAGACAGATATGTACAAATTATTAGGTATTCCTGAGGGGATACCTTTACGTGTTAGACATAATTTTTTGACAGACGTGTTTGACAGTTTTTTTTTTCTTCCCTCCTGGTGTTTAACTTGAGAATACCTTATTGGATCATCTTCAAATTTTTAATTCTTGTGTTCTGTAAATTGGTTAAAGTTTATGCCACTATTGGAATTTGCAGATGCTCTCTGATAACTTTATAAAAACCATTTCTTTTTAGTTCCCATGGGATAACATGAGTAAACCTCCTCAGATCAACTTAAAACTTTTAAGACAGATGTATCTGACCACTTTGTCATTTTAATTTGTTAAAATTATGTAAAAACATCCATTAAATACCATGGGTATGCCTCTTCTAGTTGACTTCAATCTTTAATGGCGGATGCATCTTGTATAGAATAGGACGAAATAGGTACAAACTCTGTAGATGAAAATTTGCTAATTTCTTAACATAGTTAATAAGTTTTAATTTGTTGGAGCTCGAGAAATAGCTTCAGAATGGCTCTTTGGATCGGCTTCATACTCTCAACGATGATGGTCTTTACTCAGAATAAAGATCATATGAATTTTGGGTCGTGTGGCCAGTTTGTAAGAAGAAAATAAAAATTAAAGTACTGCCTTTTATGAATTAATTTGCGAATGCTTCATTCAATTGACTCCAAACTTTCAATATTGATGTATCTTAGAGAAAGCCTTACACTCTAAAGCTTTCTTTAAGTCTCACAGTCAAAGAATTTAAAGTTTAGATTCTTTGAATGAGTAGGTGCCAATTTACAAAATTTTACTAATAAGTCTGGTAATCCTAGTTTGGTATATTAGTATGATCAGACTAATTATGTGAGTAAATCAACTAGTTGTCGAGCTATTCAACTGTTGATAAAGCTCCTAGTTGGAAATCTGACCAACTATGGTATATTATCTCGACCAATCTAGTTTGGATATTTAGTCACAATCTTACTGACTTACAAAATTTTACTTAACCCCTCGGCTTTCCTAGTTTGGTATATTATACTCGACCAATCTAGTTTGGTATATTATACTCGACCAATCTAGTTTGGTATATTATACTCGACCAAACTAGTTTGGTATATTATACTCGACCAATCTAGTTTGGTATATTATACTCGACCAATCTACTGAGCTATAACAACTCAGTAGATTGATTGAGTATAATAAGGCAGCAAATCCATCTGTTGCTTAAAGAACTGAGAAAATAGAGCCTCCGCCACTCTCAGCGATGAGTTAATACACACGGATTTTCCCAGTCGATGAAACTCCACCAAAATACAAAGCTTCGAAAAAACGTATTCTAGTGCAACAAATATTTAGAGGAAAAATGTATTTCCATCTGCGGATAAAGCAAAGTTGTTTTTTTTCCCTCGAGATAGTTCGCTCTCTTTACTGTTGTGAACGCTCACAGCGAGAGGAAATGAAAAGTGGAGGAGAGAGTGAGAGGGAATGAGAGGATAAAAGAGGAAAAGAGGAAGAAAGTAGAGGGCGATGATGAAAGAGAGATAATTTTAAGTGTTAAGCCCATATGGGTTATAAAGCTCTGCCAGTAGGAATGTGCGAAGATTAGGATTGAGTAAGGGGGTAAGGGGGTAGTGGGAGGGGGGCTAGTGCAAGAGAAAAATTTAACTCGTGGTGTAGTAAGTTAGTTTCCGATAAAAAAGTCAGAGTCGGCTTCGAAGGTGGGACTTTCAGCGAGGAGGCGAGTTAGGTTGCGTGCTGGGGTGGCGTAAATGTCGGAAGTAAAGCCTGCGTGCCTGCTGATAGATAGGACAATCTATTAAGATATAGTAGCCTGACAGTGTGTCACAACAGTCTATTAAGATATGCTGGCCTAACAATGCATCACAACAATCTATTAAGACGTAATGGCCTGATAGTGCATCATGACAGTTTCTCCGCAGAGTGGTGACAGTCATTTTCTCATGTGGCCTCCTTATGTGAGTCGTGCATGACCGATACACAAGCGTGTAACACAGTTTCCAAACAAGACAGCGGTGGGAAGATGGCGGTCAGACTCCCAAACGTAGTTTGAGATAAAACAATTTATTGTGGTCTAACTCGGACCAGCGTTGTGCCAGGGGTTGCGGAGTTGAGAACCGAAAAATTATTTAGGAAAGGAATACCCCTGTGGGAAACTGAGAGGTAGGAAATAACTGACAGAGACAGAGTTTTCTTCTTCATTGTCTTGAACATTTCCATGTCAACGGAACCTCTTTGTATTTACTAAAGATGCTAAATTTGTATATGAAGGTCGATCGGAGGAGGAGTCAAACTTCTGGATAACCAGTAATGGTTTGTGAGAGTCAAAACTAGCAACTAATGACAAGGCGGACCTGGAAGCAATGTGAATGACAACAGTGAGAATTACCAGTAACTCTGCTGTGTAAATACTGGGTGATTATAAGAAATAACTGGCTTATACGTTCACGAAAAACCGATGCGTAGTTGACACCATCGAGAGATTTAGAACCTATCAAATCACGGAACGGGTGGGGTTTGAACTCAATGAGATTGTAAGAGTTCAATAAAGAGTAGCCGTAAGATTGGACTAGACAAGCGAACTTTTGCAAATAGAAGTGGGGGAAAAGCCAACATGGAGGAGAGGGGAAGAAAGCAAAGTGCAGGGTGAACGTAGAGGAGATAAATTATGCTGTCATTAGGGAATGAATACGGAGAGGAAAGGGACGTAATAAATTAGGGCGACGATGAAATAAATTATTCATATTAATATCCGCTACCGTTTTGTACGTGGAAGTAAAA
>NC_091370.1:11473743-11553743 GCF_038502225.1 Cherax quadricarinatus
AATCATTCTGAACCTAACGAAAAAAATATATTTCACTGTGTTTGTTTAGTATTAAATTACTGTAAACAAATCTAAAATATATTTAGTTGGGTTAAGCTAAAATAAATTGTTCTTGTTATAATAAGGTTAGGTAAGTTTTCTAAGATTCTTTTGGTGCAAAATTAATTTTTTTTACATTAACATTAATGAAAAAAATATATCTTCAAACGTATAAGAGAAAATTTTCGAAAGGACTTAATTTTAAATGAGTTCTTGTTAATTGACCAGTTTTACATATTCGGCACGACATATATATATATATGCCAAATAGGTAAAATTGGTCAATTAGCAACAACTCATTTTAAAATTAAGTTCTTTCTAAAATTTTCTATTATACGTTTAAAGATATATATTTTTTTTCCTTTATGTTAATGAAAAAAAAATAATCATTTTGTACCAAAAGAACCTTAGAAAACTTACCTAACTATATTTAATTTATTCTAATCCGACTAAATATATTTAAGATAAGTTTAAAATAATTTAATAATAAACAAACACAGTGAAATATTTTTTTTTCATTAGGTTCAGAATGATTTTTGCGAAATTATTGCACACACACACACAAATTTTCGCTTGTCTTATCCGGCAAGAAGAGCGTTTCTATTTAAACCAAAATCGGAAGTTTTACCTATTCGGCACGACATATAATATACATATATATATATATATATATATATATATATATATATATATATATATATATATATATATATATATATATATATATATATATATATATATATATAAAATGTGTGTGTATGTGCAATTCTTTTATTTTACTCCGTTTCCCGTGAGTTGTTGAAGGTTGTCAGGAATCTTCTATTCAAATTTTCCCCTGACGATATAATGTTTCAAGTGTATTCAAATGCTGAAACGAAATATGCAGCAGCAGCAGTGTGTGTGTGTGTGTGTGTGTGTGTGTGTGTGTGTGTGTGTGTGTGTGTGTGTGTGTGTATGTGTGTATGTTCTTCTCTGTGTGTCTGCTAGTGTGTTTGTAAAACATTCAACTTCAGCAGTATCAAAGAGAGGATGTTTTTTTTATTGTCTTTGCTGGTGTGTTCGTAATGGAATATGTTGTTCCTGCTGCAGTAAGCAGAGTATTTGTTGGCCTTGTCTCGCTCTATGCTTGTGTGTTTATAGGCTATTAGTCGAATTTGCACCCCTGTGTGTGTGTGTGTGTGTGTGTGTGTGTGTGTGTGTGTGTGTGTGTGTGCGTGTGTGCGTGTGTATTAACCTATATGTGGTTGCAAGGGTCGATTCACAGCTCCTGGCCTCGCCTCTTCGCTAGTCGCTACTAGGTCACTCTCTCCCTGCACCTAGAGCCTTTTCGTACATCACTGCTATCATCATCACCTTTAGACCCCGATCTCAACTGCTCCTGCCATGATATCATCTGCTTCTCCTCTATCCAGTCCTTCACCGGTTTTTGATGTTCTGTGCAACTCCTCCTCCCCCTCTGCTCCCTGTATATTTCCTCTTGATCTGATATTCATTTGGAAAGATCGCATCTGTTATCCCCTAAGGTTTGTCTCCGTGAGTGTTATAATGTTTAGGGATACCTCAATGATTCGTTCTTGCCATTCCTCAATCTTATTTGTTTTTACATCTGTCTTCAGTTTCCTTTCCAGTACTGTATTTTTGGAAGAGGGAAGGGTTGATGTGGATCGTGGGTGTGGAAGGCCGGACGGGACATTATAAAAGACTACTGTAATGGTGGTATTAGCGCTGGGGGGGGGGAGGAAAGGGTTCTGGAGTGTGGTTTGTTTCTGGTTATTGTGTTTCATTGGTATGGGGTGGTAGGGCTTGAGGGGGTTCTGTGAGCATTTGTGTTTGGTGTTTCCCCTTAGGCTGAGCTTTCCTGTGTGTTGATGCCTGCCCTGTCTCTCTTTCCTTCCACTAGTGTCTTCTTACTCTCCCTCTTAGCTGTACCCATTCCTTCTGTGTTCTGTCGCAGACAAGGTGCACTTGCCGATATTCTTGGTTTCTGTTGTAGTATCCTGTTCCATACCACCTTTGTCTTGAATGTCAATTTGACTGGACGATTTTTTTTCCCTCGAATACTCTCCAATTCTATGGAAATGTATTACCTGGGACATGTCCTTCTCTCCTGTTATTGCAATGATGCTGTCAATCTCTCTTTCCTCCCGTTGTCTTCTTTCTTCATAGGTTATCCCTTCAGCCTCCTGAAGCCCATGTATAATTATTGACCTTTCCCTCTCTTCTTCTCAGCTCTTTTCCCTCTTTATCTCTGAATCCAATTTAAGCATCTCCCTTGTTGTTTCCCTTATCTCCTGGGCAAATAGATGGCCTGATATTACATCTGCAAGTGTCTTCTTAGCTCCTTCTTCTTCAGTCCCCTCGCTGTCCACTGATGTTTCTATTTCCACCACCTTGCTTCTTTCAGTTCTCGTCTTTATATCTTGCTTCAGCACTTCCAGTTCTTTCAGGCTCTGTGTCCTTGTCTCTGCAGCTACAGCTCGTAATTTCCAATTTTCGGTCTCTTCAAATATCGTCTCCACCATCGTATTGCAAAACTCGTTTACCCTTCTTGCCCATTCTTGTTTCATTTTGCTCTTGAGTTTTTCTGTCCGTTATTCCTTCTCAGACCAGCTATCCTCAGTTCCTTTGCCTCTACTTCCTCCCTTTTGAGATTTAATTTTTTTTATCCTGTTAGGATACTCTAATTTCTGCAGTCCGTACACTTGGTGTAGGTGTGTGTGTGTGTGTGTGTGTGTGCGCGCGCTCACCTATTTGTTCTCACCTATTTGTGGTTGCAGGGGTCGAGACATAGCTCCTGATCCTGCCTCTTCACTGGTAGCTACTAGGTCCTCTCTCTCTATCCCTGCTCCAAGAGCTTTATCATTCCTAGCCTTAAAACTATGTATGGTTCCTGTCTCCATTACATCATTTACCAGACTGTTCCACTTCCTGACTACTCTATGACTAAAGAAATACTTTCATCTTTTTGACTCATCTGAGTTTTCAACTTCAAATTGTGACCCCTTGTTTCTGTGTCCCATCTCTGGAGCATCCTGTCTCTGTCCACCTTGTCAGTTCCTCGCAGTATTTTGTATGTCGATATCATATCTCCCTAACCCTCCTGTCCTCCAGTGTCGTCAGGCCGATTTCCCTTAACCTGTCTTCATAGGACATTTCCCTTAGCTATGGAACTAACCTTGTTGCAAACCTTTGCGTGTGTGTATTTGTGTATGCTAGTCAGACCATGACATAATTTATATATGCTTGCATTTTCTTTAGTGTACATAGATTAGAAATCAATGGCTAGAGAAAGAGAGATAGAGAGTTATTCACTCACTAAATGACTGATTTACTAGTTGACTCACTGACTCACTCACTCAGAAAATCCATCGACCGACTAATAAAGACAATTAGACAGCTCAGAGAAGAGAAAATTAAAAACAAAAAAGTTAGATTTTCAGTGATTAGTTTCGTTAGCCAAATGACGTTCCTCATTAAGTCGTAATTCCGATGTTCTTAATAGCTAAAGAAAGTTAGGAAGACACGAAACTGGCGTGCCTGTGTGTGTGTGTGTGTGTGTGTGTGTGTGTGTGTGTGTGTGTGTGTGTGTGTGTACTTTCCTATTTGTGGTTGCAAAGGTCGAGTCACAGTTCCTGGTCAGGCCTGTTCGCTACTAGGCCAACTCTTTCCTTGCTCCAAGAGCCTTGTCGTACCTCTTCTTAAAGCTATGTATAGATCGTGCCTCCACTACTTCACTCTTCAGATTGCTACAAAATTAATTACTTTTTTAAAAACACGGGAAAGTATGAGTGTATACTGAATGTAAATAGAAGTATGAAAAAAGTATAACTTTCTTCTTACATAGTTACGAGAAAGAGCGAAATAAAGCGAAATTCTATCGCGGAACCAGGCTCTAAAACAGGGTTTTGATTTGACAATGATCTGACAGCAGGTTCACACCATTCTGCCTTTTGCAATGTACGTGAATGTTTTTGGCAGATATTCTGTTGACACGAGCAATATTATGCTGCCATACTGGTGTTCGCATTTTAATATGGAGTGAAATATTCTGAACGTGTGCGTACATATTCTTGTTAATTAATTTAACGATAAATAATTTATGTTGCCATCTAGCGAGTTTTTTTGTGGGAATTATTGTTGTTGTTGTTGTTGTTGTTGTTGTTGTTGTTGTTGTTGTTGTTGTTGTTGTTGTTGTTGTTGTTGTTGTTGTTGTTGTTGTTGTTGTTGTTGTTGTTGTTGTTGTTGTTGTTGTTGTTGTTGTTGTTGTTGTTGTTGTTGTTGTTGTTGTTGTTGTTGTTTATGTACACACCTATTTGTACTTATTTGTGGTTGCAGGTGTCGATTCTTAGCTCCTGCCCCGTGTGTGTGTGTGTGTGTGTGTGTGTGTGTGTGTGTGCTCACCTAGTTGTGATTACAGGGGTCGATTCACAGCTTCTGGCCCAGCCTCTTCACTGTGTGTGCGTGTGTATGTGTGTATGCTCATTTGTTGTTGCTGCAGGGATCAATTCTCTACTTCTGTCACTGGCTCTTAAATGGCCAAGATTCAATTTAGTAAATGCAAGCCTTTTGGTCAAGTTATACCTATGTGATAAATCTCTCTAAGCCACTTGTTCGTACATTTCATCTCAATGTTTAGTTGCTTCGTGGCCAGCAGTTCGCGCAGGGCTTCTAATGCAGAATACAACTTGGTGCATTTATCAGGATTCTTTGCTTGCAGTGACGAAATCCGTAAATTATTTCTCTTCTCTCTTGTGTGGAGTCAAGTCGCTGTTGGTCCTATCTTATTTCTCTTCCTTAAAAATGTCTCTTCAGATTGTATGTTCTCCTTATTACCGATTTCCTTGTTGTTTCTCGTGAGTTCTCCTTCCTTCTACCTATTATCAAGTCTTTCTTTGGTCTTTTGGTAAGCGTATATAGTAGCTTCCTTTAGGATATAGCTTTGTATGTGTCTGTATCGCAGTTTTGGCTCGAATATAACTTTTTGCTGCTATGCCCTTTCGTCTCTCGTTCCTTTTATACTGTGAATAAAAGGTTTAGACAACCGACAAGTTGGCAAATGAGACACTCCAGACTGAGGGACTGATTACCTCAAAATGCTCCTTATCTACCAGCTTTCTCTGCGTTGGACTGAAGAAGCCTCTGGCTGGCGAAACGTTTCCGGAATGAAGATACCCAAATGTTACACAGGTGTCTCATTTATTATCCTTGTATCTTCTCTCTTTCCCTTCCATCCTACTTCCCTCCCTCTTCTATCGCAATCTCTCTCTCTCTCTCTCTCTCTCTCTCTCTCTCTCTCTCTCTCCATCTTCTCTCACCCCTTTTCCAGCCTCATCTCCCTCCATCATTCTCTTCTCTCCTACCTTCTGAACGAATAACACAGACCGGTCAGGAGCTGAAGTCGCAGAAAATTAGTAATTAAAGTTCAGAAGGCTAGAGCTGAAACGAATACAAATTGGTCATTATTCCACAGTGATGTGGACTATTAACCTCTTGTACATTGATGTATTCTGTGCATAACATTCTAGGTGTGTGTGTGTATACTTCGGTCTGTATGTAGGTATATGAGCACCAATACCTGCACCCCAGACTCTATCACACACACACACACACACACACACACACACACACACACACACACACACACACACACACACACACACACACACACACACACACATGGACGTAGGTACGTGCTTCACCCACACGCACTTAATTTCAAAATTACAACCCTTACATGCAATGCGGAGAGTAAATCAGAACACACATGCGAGTTGAGACAATCACCATGCACTGGCTGCCCAGCAGACCTGCACGGCTGCCCACTCACTGAGAAATTGCTCTTCGTGTAACCGTAGAGAACTTTTTAAGCTTATTAGCTAAGGAGGTAATTTGAGGTTAAATGCATAAGACACAGTTCGGGACACAGCTTAATTTGTGTGTATGCATTTTTACTGTGTTTATTATTGCTGTGTGATTTTTATCCTCTTGTGGAAACACTAAACCAGGAGATGGTAGCTCCATTTTCTTGCAATAAAAACTCTTCATAAGTGTCAAATAACTCCCCATGAAGGAACAGTGATATAAACAACTTTGTATGACTGTTGTAAAGAATTTTGCTTGCCTTCCCTAAGTATTTTGTCATGCATAAAAATGAATTGAGCTGTTGTGGTTGATTTATAGAGTTTAAAGTCTGTCTACTTAAGGAGGGCCATTTTAAGGCTGCATGTAAAATGCACATCGACAGTGAAGTATTTTTAAATCCTACAAAATTAAGATTAAAGCCTCAGCGTGTATATACAGAGAGAGAAGAGACAAATACCTCTCAGCGTGTAAACATTGATATATATACACATCTCTCTCTCTATATATATATACAATTAGACGTAGGTACCTCTCTGTGTATGTTCAGAGGTACACTCCTCACGGTGTTGTTATTGGGGTGACCGCAACAACGCTTATGTACAACTCGGGAATAAACGTGGGCACTTAATGAAGTTCAACGACGCACAACTAGTCATGTGAAAAATGACACTCATGTATAGTTCGGGACATTTATTAAAGGAAACGTTTCGCCACTAGTGGCTTCCTTTGGTTCCCTTTAATAAATGCAGCAGGAAAAAGTTTTTTTTACACGTTTTGATAGTATCACCACACCATTTCTCACTACTAATTAAATTCAAAAACTAGCGACTGAGGTGAAAGTTGCTGGAAGGTGCAACGACAGTCACAGTCCCACAAAGGCTTAGAATCTTCAGTGTTTTTCAGACCTTTAGGTAAAGATTGTTACCCTTGTTAGGATCCGCCGTCACATGATCACATTGTAAGAATGCAGAAAGTTGATAAGCAAGACATGTGTGCAACAGTTAGATTTCTTTATTCCGAAGCTTTTCGCCTATACAGTAGGTTTCTTCAGTCGAGTACAGAGAAAGCAGCAGAGATGTGGAGACGATATAATCAGTCTATCACTCTTGAAGTTTTGAGGTGGTCAGTCTCTCATATTCAAGGACGGGGAAGCTATGTAGCAGGCGTACAGACCCATGCTAGGCAGGTTTTGCTCAAATCCAACCTCCCCTCCTCACTTATATATTTATCCATTTTTTTTTTTTTTTTTTTTTTTTTTTTTTGCAGTTTGACGCACCTCTTGCCTCGCCTCACTTTTCCTTCTGGTCACCTGCACTCTCTTCTCTGTATCACCTTGTTTTACCTGACTGTATTAGGACTCTTAGGTAATAGGACACAATTCGACATTTTGTTGTGGCAACGTTTCGCTCTCTAGGAATGATGAATTCATTCATAATGAAACGTTGCCCTTGCATATATGTCCTGGTCTATACACAGCTGCCGTTTTCCCCACTCCTCTCCGTGTATATACACTGAGAGATATACATCTCTCCGTATATATATACTTACAAATATACACTTCTCCGTGTATATACACTGAGAGATATACATGAAAGTTAAGACACTTGTGCAACATCTGGCTATCTTTATTGTGAACGTTTCGCCATCCAGTGGCTTTATCAATACAAATTCTTGGACATAAATAGAAAACGGAAGAACTATATACAAAAGATGAGGTAATCAGTCCCTCAGCCTTGAAGTTGGTGTTTACAGCACAGTGATTGTAGAGATTCTGAAGCACAGGCAAGGAGACTGGTGCTTATATAGGCGTCAGTGAAGAGAGATGTGTAGCAGACGAGGGCATAGTCACTGGTAGGCGGGACTTCCCAGTGGAAGTAGGTCCTTCCCAAATTGATGGTCTAGTGTAGAAGTGGTGAAGAAGGTGATGTAGATGTCCTGTGAACCAAGATACCATGATGTTGCAGTGCCTGACTAGTTGTATATAGTTCTTCTGTTTTCTAATTATGTCCAAGAATTTGTATTGATAAAGCCACTGGAGGGCGAAACGTCTACAATGAAGATACCCAGATGTTGCACAAGTGTCTTAACTTTCATCTTGTCGGTATTGTATACCTGTCTTGCACAACGAGACATATACACATCTCAGTGTAAATACACTTAGAAATACACACTTCTCCGTGTATATACATTGAGAGATATACACACCAAATCGCAAATTATTTTTGTAAAAAATAATTCTGATAATTAGTAAAAATTGACGTCAGGTGACGTTATTTAAAATTATTAAATTTCATAAATATTTATAATGAATATAACGTCACATCAAAATTTTTTTGGCCAACTAGAAACGATATATATATATATATATATATATATATATATATATATATATATATATATGTATATATATATGTATATATATATATGTATATATATATATATGTATATATAAATATGTATATATAAATATGTATATATAAATATGTATATATATATATATATAAATATATATATATATATTTATATATATTTATATATATTTATATATATATATATATATATATATATATATATATATATATATATATAATGACCCTTGATCAAAGAAGCTGGAGTTACCCTCTGCTTATATTTCCTTGGATCAAGAGCCCTTCGCCAGTATCAAGGCACCTCCCTGGAAGGAAACCCGTATTGGAAACACTATGCAAATTCGCGGAATAGGCAGCGAGAATCGCAAATTGCTCACGTTCGCGTTTCTCATTTCGCTGGACCTCATGTGGCGCAGTGCAAATGACTATCCTCTGTTTGCTGGAGAGTTAGAAAAGTGAGTTAAATTCAATTTGAATTCAAATGGAGAATGTTTGGGACCTGTTGAGGAAGCGGAGAGAGAGAGAGAGAGACAGAGAGAAAGAGAGAGATCAACGAAAGAAGGTCAGTTGATCAAATGAAATTTCTGGCCCACAGATGGCTCTAGCTTCATCCTGTTCCATATTTGTATGTCTCATAACAATCGAAAGGCTTTGAAATAGGCTGATGTCGGTAACAGTTGTTAGCTTGTAAATAAAGTTGGGAACCTTAACCTAACCTTGTAAAATCTTGTGTAAAGAGAGAGAGAGAGAGAGAGAGAGAGAGAGAGAGAGAGAGAGAGAGAGAGAGAGAGAGAGAGAGAGAGAGAGATAATTAAAATAAACATTAAACTTTAAACTAGAAGCCGGTTTCTCTGACAGGTGTTGATTAAAAAGTATTGGAAAAAAAACATGTGAGAAAAGTGGATTAAACGCTTACACAGGAATAACCAATTGGCGATCAGTTTAGCTTTCTGTCTGGAAATTCCTCTATGGTAAATCTATTAAAGTTATGGTGATAGTCAAAGTAATTACTTCAGAAAAAGAATGAATGGGTTGATTGTATTTATCTTGGTTTTAAGACTTTTTGATAAAGTTCCTCAAGAGAGATTAATTTGGATGAGACACTTTTTTTTTTTTTAGAAGAAATCACGATTAGTGATAAGATTAAAAATATCGTCTTGGGGAAACGTTACCAATGGGGTGCCAAAAGGATACGTACTTGCCTCAATGCATCCAGGAACGAGGTGTGACTCAAACCCCTGATATTCTAGCACTCCTCCCGTGCTAAAAGATAAAAAACTATACGATTGTTTTTGCAAATGATTTAAAATATTATGTAAAAGAAATGCTTATGATGTCTGTAAATGTTTTCAAGAAAATTCTGATAAACTGTGGTTAGTTGAGTGACAGATGAATGGTGGGATTTAATGTTGATAAATTTCAAGTGATGGAAACTAGAAAAAGCGAAATTACACTACATAAAGAATACAATATAACAAATATTTACAAGTAACTAACGAAGAAAAGGATCTGTGTGTTAGTATTAATTAAAATTTTTATCAGTTCGTAAAAAATAAATTGTGAGAAATTATTTTACTACACTGACTATAAAAAAAATTATAAGATTTGAATGGGGAGATGCAGGAATTATGTTTACACTATATATCTGGAGAAACTTGCAATATGTAGTTGCTGTGTGGTATCCACACACACACACACACAGAAATAGTCTAGTGTTGGAAAGACTATAAATGTCCACGCAAGTTGATAGGAAACGATGTGATAACGTATAAAATTATGTATTTAAAACAATAGATTATGTAGTTTTGTAATCCCTTCAGCGGGGACAACAAAAGGCCACACATATATAAATCACACACACACAAACACACACATCTCTCCATGGGTTCTGAGAGAGGGAGCAGAAGCGCTATGTGTACCACTAACAACAATCTTCAACACATCTATGGAAACCGGGTGACTACCTGAGGTATGGAAGACAGCAAATGTAGCCCCAGTTTTAAAAAAATGGGTGCAGATGACACCCGAATCTGCATGACAGTGTCTTCCATTGCAGACACTGCAAGGCTCCAGGCGGACATCAACCAAATCTTTCAGTGGGCTGCGGAAAACAATATGAAGTTCAACGATGAGAAATTTCAATTACTCAGATATGGTAAACATGAGGAAATTAAATCTTCATCAGAGTACAAAACAAATTCTGGCCACAAAATAGAGCGAAACACCAACGTCAAAGACCTGGGAGTGATTATGTCGGAGGATCTCGCCTTCAAGGACCATAACATTGTATCAATCGCATCTGCTAGAAAAATGACAGGATGGATAATGAGAACCTTCAAAACTAGGGAGGCCAAGCCCATGATGACACTCTTCAGGTCACTTGTTCTATCTAGGCTGGAATATTGCTGCACTCTAACAGCACCTTTCAAGGCAGGTGAAATTGCCGACCTAGAAAATGTACAGAGAACTTTCACGGCGCGCATAACGGAGATAAAACACCTCAATTACTGGGAGCGCTTGAGGTTTCTAAACCTGTATTCCCTGGAACGCAGGAGGGAGAGATACATGATTATATACACCTGGAAAATCCTAGAGGGACTAGTACCGAACTTGCACACGAAAATCACTCACTACGAAAGCAAAAGACTTGGCAGACGATGCACCATCCCCCCAATGAAAAGCAGGGGTGTCATAGCACGTTAAGAGACCATACAATAAGTGTCAGGGGCCCGAGACTGTTCAACTGCCTCCCAGCACACACAAGTCTTCAAGCTGGCACTGGACAAGCACCTAAAGTCAGTTCCTGATCAGCCGGGCTGTGGCTCGTACGTTGGTTTTCGTGTAGCCAGCAGCAACAGCCTGGTTGATCAGGGGCTGATCCACCAGGAGGCCTGGTCACAGACCGGGCCGCGGGGGCGTTGACCCCCGAAACTCTCTCTAGGTAAACTCCAGGTAAACAGACCAGTGTCACTGACATGTATAGAATGTAAAGTCATGGAGAAGATTATCAGGAGAAGAGTGGTGGAACACCTAGAAAGAAATGAGCTTATCAACGACAACCAACACGTTTCAAGGACGGGAAATCCTGTGTTACAAACCTACTGGAGTTCTATGACAGGGTAACAGCAGTAAGACAAGAGAGAGAGAGGGGTGGTTAGATTGCGATTTCTTGGACTGAAAGAAGGCATTTGACACAGTTCCACACGAGCGAATATTGCATAAGTTGGAAAATCAGCCAGATATAACAGGGAAGGCACTGCTATGGATCAGGGAATACCTATTGGGAAGACATCAGCGAGTCATGGAACGTGACGAGGTGTCAGAGTGGGTGCCTGTGACGACCGGTGTTCCACAGGGGTCACTTCTAGGACCGGTGCTGTTTCTGGTATATGCGAACGACATGACGGAAGGAATAGACTCAGAAGTGACCCTGTTGGCAGATGATGTGAAGTTGATGAGAAGAATTCAATCGGACGAGGACCAAGCATAACTACAGAGGGTTCTAGACAGGCTGCAGGACTGGTCCAGCAAATGGCTCCTGAAGTTCAACCCCACCAAGTGCAAAATCATAAAGATTGGGAATGGCAAAGAAGACCACAGACGGCGTACAGTCTAGGGGGCCAGAGCCTACAAACCTCACTCAAGGAAAAGGATCTTGGGGTGAGTATAACACCAGGCACATCTGAGGCGCACATCAACCAGATAACTGCTGCAGCATACGGGCGCCTGGGGAACCTAGGAACAGCATTCTGACATCTTAATAAGGAATCATTCAGGACCCTGTACACTGTGCACGTTAGGCCCATATTGGAGTATGCAGCGCCAGTTTGGTGCCCTCACGCCCTCACCTTGCCGAGCATGTAAGGAAACTAGAGAAAGTGCAAAAGTTTGCAACAAGACTAGTCCCGGAACTGCGGGGCATGTCCTACTAGGAGAGGTTAAGGAAAATCGACCTGACGACACTGGAAGACAGGAGAGATAGGGTGGATATGATAAAGACATATAAAATACTGAGAGGAATTGACAGTGGACATAGACAGGATGTTCCAAAGATGGAACACAGCAACAAGGGGTCACTATTGGAAGTTGAAGACTCAGATGAATCACAGGGATGTTAGGAAGTATTTCTTCAGCCACAGAGTTGTCAGGAAGTGCAATAGTCAGGAAAGTGAGGTAGTGGAGGCAGGTACCATATATTGCTTTGAGAAGAGGTATGATAAAACTCGTGGAGTAGGGTGAGAGTGGACCTAGTGGCGACCAATGAGGCGGGGGGCCAGGAGCTGTGAACCCACCCTTGTAACCATAATTAGGTGAGTATAAACACACACACACACACACACACACACACACACACACACACACACACACACACACACACACACACACACACACACACACACACCAGAATATATTTGCCCATCAGCACTCAAAATATACACAAAAACATTTTTCTTTTTTTTTTTACACAATGGTTTTACAAAGTTAGGTTAAGGGTTCCCAGCATCATTTACAAACTAAGAGCTGTTGCACCACAACAGATACTCTGGCTTCTCATCTTATCCCAGAACATACTGTATCGTCTTCAAGCAAAACACACACGAACACAACGAGAAACAGTGACCTTAACTTCTTGTAGCTAGTTTTAAGCACTTGACAGTGTGCACACCTCGTGTTCTGTTCTATTTCCTGCTATTAGGAAACACACGCCCAATCAAGCTTTTTCTGTTTCTCGCGTGTAAGGCCAGAGGCAGTTAGCTAAAAAAAAATGGGTCATTGCTAACAGCGGATGGTAAAAAGTCAGAGAGAGAGAGAGAGAGAGAGAGAGAGAGAGAGAGAGAGAGAGAGAGAGAGAGAGAGAGGTGGGGGGGGAAATACCATAAAACATTCTGATTCTATACAGGTCAATCCAGCCTCTCGTTTCCACTCTTGTTTTGCAGTTCTGATCCCATTTTCTTGCAATGTTTACCAAACATATCCCGTTTTCGTTTCTGCTCGACCTTGTAGCTACACTTTTATTTTATGGGCAGCTAAATTAGGCAAGTCATGCAAATGGAAACTGTCGTTGTGTAGTGGATGAAGGCGGCGCCTGACGTTGCATACGAAGTTACAGAGGCTAACGAGGGGGGATGAGAGAGCGAGGAAAGGAGGAGGAGGAGGAGCAGGAGTAGGAGGCAGCGGAAGGGGAGGAAAGGAATCATTTGAGGCCGTCATGAAGCTCCTGGGAAGACGAATGTCTTGAAGTGTTGGAGCAGAGTTCCGATGGTTGTGAATTTTGGCGATGGTTGGTAGGGAGGGGCAAAGAAATGGCTAAGATTGAGTGGGTAAGGTTGAAAGTGAGCCATAGTTTGAGAGAGAGAGAGAGAGAGAGAGAGAGAGAGAGAGAGAGAGAGAGAGAGAGAGAGAGAACGAGAGAGAGAGAGAGAGAGAATACGAGTACATAGGAAAGATATGAAAGGATTTTGAAATCTAAGACTTTGTGGCAAGTATTACGTAGGTATTTAAAGCAGGGATAGTAAAGCGGAAGGCTACAGAGAGAGAGAGAGAGAGAGAGAGAGAGAGAGAGAGAAAATGACGTTGAAAAAGAAAACTTTTTTTTTTAAATATGTGAAAAAATGACAAGTTAGTCGACGAATTCAGATTTACACAGGAAAACCGAAACAAATAAATAAGCAACATTAATAACAACAGATATATTGGGAGGACTACGAGACGAGTTACACACACACACGCAGATACAGACATACACAGACGCAGATACAGACATACACACACGCAGATACAGACATACACAGACGCAGATACAGACACACATACATGCAGATACAGACACACATACACGCAAATACAGACACACATACCCGCAGATACATACATGCAGATACAGGCACATAGACCGTAGATACAAACACACACACAGTGAAGAGGTGGGGCCAACAGCTATGAATCGACTCCTGCAGCCACAAATAGGTGAGTACACACACACACACACACGCACACGCACACGCACACACACACACACACACACACTCACACACCGATCAGTGAAGAGGCGGGGCCAGGAGCTGAGTCTCGACCCCTGCAACCACAATTAGGTGAGTACAATTAGGTGAGTACACCTGCAGCACCTGTTTGGAACCCACACTTGATAAAGCACGTCAAGAAATTGGAGAAAGTGCAAAGATTTGCGACAAGGTTAGTTCCTCAGCTAAGGGGAATGTCCTACGAAGGAAGGTTAAGTGAAATCGTCCTGACGACACTGGAGGACAGGAGGGTTAGGGAAGACATGATAACAACATACAAAAAACTGCGTAGAACAGACAAGGAGAAGAGAGACAGGATGTTCCAGAGATGGAACACAGAAACAAGGGGTCACAATTAGGTGAGTACACACACACACACACACACACACACACACACACACACACACACACACACACACAAGGCAAAATACTGTGATGTCCAGTACGCAGGTTCGTTACCACTTTCGTTAATTCACGGTACATTAATTTGAGTATATTATGACGTAAACTCTTGGAATTTCACACTTCTGCGTGCGTGATCACACGCGGAACCGCGATCACAGTCATGCCGAACCTCAGTCACACAAATGCAGGACCACGATTACAAACATTTGGAGCCGCAATTAAGCATGCGTAAAACCGCGATCACACACACACACACACACACACACACACACACACACACACACACACACACACACACACACACACACACACACACACGTGCAGCAAATATTTTGGTCAAAAACCTGTCGCCGAAAACCGGGGAAAAATGTGAAAACAAATGTGCTTAGACTAAAATACAATCCTCGAGTACTCAGCACCAGTGTGGAGTCCTCAGTTAGGTAAACTCGAGACTTTGGGGACTGTACGAATAGCTAGTGATTCTAGATGATCATAGATGAAGAGGAGACATAGTCCTTGCATACAAAATACTCCAGTGTATATTTTTTTAAACTCTATCCTCATTTCACAGTGGGAAGTTTAAAAACGTATATTTTACAACGTATCCTCTAAAATTATTGATGTTTTATCTGTAAAGTCTGATTAGGTTTGACTACGTTCAGTCAGAATTAAATACATATTAAGTAAATAAAGCTTTACACAGGGCGAAACGTTGTCCGAGTTCAAGTCTTTTCTACTACGCGTTTTTCACTCCCACAATTCATTTGTATTCACTCCGTTCACTTGTCAGTGACATAAACACACCAGCCAACAGCAGCAGCAGCTGGACTAGCGTCACCAGCAACAGCAGAAACAGTATAACTCAGGAAATCGTGATAAAACGATTGCAGACAAACCACGTAACGGGTGGGGGTTAAACCCCTGGCGAGTGTGTCCTAAAACTCACAAGCCAGTGCGTTAACCAATCCGTTAGTGAGTTTTAGCCCCATCCATTCCGAGATCTAGAAACAGCATCACCAGCACCACTACCACTGCTGGCTAGCAGCGGAAACAGCACCAACAACAGTGCCACTACCACGTACAGCAGCAGCAACGGTATCACTACCACTGCTGGAAGCAGCAGTAGCAGCAGAAGAACCACTACTACCACCACTAACAGATGCTGGCAGCATCACCAGCAGCAGCAACAACAGCACCACTACCACCCACAGCAGCAGCAGCAGCAACAGCAGCACAACCACCAACTACCAGACGCTGGAAGCATCACCAGCGGCAACAACAGCACCACTACCATCTACAGCATCAGCAACGGTATGCTACCGCTGCTAGAAGCAGCAGCAGGAGCAGAAACACCACTACTATCACTACCAGACGCTGGCAGCATCACCAGCGGCAGCAACAATAGCACCCACAGTAGTATGGACACACTAAACTGATCCCTATAACGAGAATAAACTGTCGAAGTGAATGGCCCCCAAAAATACAATTTCTTTCATATTTTTTTCTGGTTCTGTGTTTACTTTTTTTCAGTTTTATGTTTCTAGCATTCTCTGTCATATACATGAATATATATTCATGCATATGTATAAACATTCACAAATATATATATATATATATATATATATATATATATATATATATATATATATATATATATATATATATATATATATATATATATATATATATATATATGTACATCAGACATGTGTACATATACACTTCAAATTCTCTTACATGTAGTTCTTATAAATTTAATGCCACAATTTCCATGAATTTGATGGAAGTTTATGAATTTTTTTTTTTTTTTTGGGGGGGGGGAGGGGATTTTTGTAAATTTTACTCCCATTCTTAAAAATGTTGGAATAGAGGATGATACAATAATATCTATCCTTTATATCAACGTTGGTCGATGTATCATGAGAGAAGTTCAACGCTGGTCGATGTATCATGAGAGAAGTTCAACGTTGGTCGATGTATCATGAGAGAAGTTCAACGCTGGTCGATGTATCATGAGAGTAGTTCAACGCTGGTCGATGTATCATGAGAGAAGTTCAACGCTGGTCGATGTATCATGAGAGAAGTTCAACGCTGGTCGATGTATCATGAGAGAAGTTCAACGTTGGTCGATGTATCATGAGAGAAGTTCAACGCTGGTCGATGTATCATGAGAGAAGGTCAACGTTGGTCGATGTATCATGAGAGAAGTTCAACTTTGGTCGATGTATCATGAGAGAAGTTCAACGTTGGTCGATGTATCATGAGAGAAGTTCAACGTTGGTCGATGTATCATGAGAGAAGGTCAACGTTGGTCGATGTATCATGAGAGAAGGTCAACGTTGGTCGATGTATCATGAGAGAAGTTCAACGTTGGTCGATGTATCATGAGAGAAGTTCAACGTTGGTCGATGTATCATGAGAGAAGGTCAACGTTGGCCGATGTATCATGAGAGAAGGTCAACGTTGGTCGATGTATCATGAGAGAAGGTCAACGTTGGTCGATGTATCATGAGAGAAGGTCAACGTTGGTCGATGTATCATGAGAGAAGTTCAACGTTGGTCGATGTATCATGAGAGAAGTTCAACGTTGGTCGACGTATCATGAGAAAAGTTCAACGTTGTTCGATGCACCATGAGAGAAATTCAACGTTGGTCGACATGTCGTGGCATATTTTCAAAGTATATCGACGTATAGAGCAAAAGAAAGTTCAAAGCCACTCTTCACACTGCGAAGGCCCCCGAGGAATAAACCCAACCAAGTTTGATCGCCATTAAAACTTCCGCACAGCGTCCATCAAGGATAACAAGCGCAGAACTTCCATGGAATTAATAAAACCCCCCGACTCATTTTCATGATTAGTTGCTCCTTGCGGTACGTTCTCTGGTGGCGAAGTAAATGACGTACTGTCGACTACAGTTAAGGAAAGACACACGTTACAGAACTAGATTTTATTGGGACAACGTTTCTCTCTGTGTAGAATTTTATGAAGTTTTGTGAACATTTTTCTCGAGGACAGAACATATTTCTTCAGGGAATTCTTTACTGCAGATACGGAGAGCTCTTTGGAAAAACCCTACGACAGGGGTGGGCCCTACGACAAGGGTGGGCCCTACGACAGGGGTGGGCCCTACGACAGGGGTGGACAGACTTTAATGAGATGGGACGTACTGTTTTTTCAAACGTTTTCTCTAAACGATCCTCTACAGCCCAGTTTTCTTCAACAGCCAACCCCTATTCGAACATAATAGTCTGGCCTGGAGCCTTTTAGGTCAGTTTAGACTTTGAAAGTGTTATACTGCATAAATTGTGATTCAATTAATATGGTCTCTCATTTATTAAAACACGTTATTTTCTGCTAAATGACTGATAAATGCAAGATAGTACGTAAAAATATTACTAACAGTTCTGGAGAAAATTCATAAACACTGCTAACAGTTATGGTGGTAATGGACGGGTCGTGTGCTCATTAGTGTTGTTTGCTTTAGAGTCAGTGTTGTTAGACTCCGTTACTGGTTCTTCAATCTTTTAGAAAATATTTGGCAGTCTGGTGGTAAATTGCCATCAACATTTCGGAGTTCCATTCCCTATGGCAAAACTGCTTTTTGCTTTGATGCGGTGATGGTGTGAACACGAGAGAAGATCGAACTGGTTGGTGGGTTTATGATGGACTTTGAAAAGGAGTTATCTGTCAGACTTGCAGAAGTGTATATTGAATGGATGGTTCTCTCCTTGGGTGTAAAATGAATAGAAGGATCGATTTACTGTAGTTGGGTTTACATTGGAAGGTAGAGTCGTCAGATCTCCTTTGAATAATGATAATTATAGAAAACAAAAAGGCACAATACCCTGACTGGAACAATACAAAATAACCCGCACATAGAGAAAAGCTTACAACGACGTTTCAGTCCGACTTGGACCATTTACAAGTGTGTAATAATGAGTATGTCGTCCACGTAGCAAAGTCAAACTAACGGAAGAGAAAGAAATGGATGCTCCCTCATTCAAAAGGTCTTCGACTTGCCAGGCAAGTCGAAGACCTTTTGGATGAGGGAGCCCTCGAAGGGATGCAAATGAAACCGGTGCACAGCTCATCGAAGTCTATAAAGTAGTGGGAAGGCGCAGGAAGATCGAGGGAGACATCAGTTTTCCTTCACTGGAGATTGATGGCTTGTGAGGCAGGTACCTCAGAGAAGAGTTATGTGACTTTCAGTTTGGAGTGTCTCTTATTCTTTATATCAGTGTTTCGGATGCTCTTCAGAAGAGCTCTGAAGTATTTCAGATATACAGGACTGATGGTATCCAAAAGTGTGGCTGCGTGTTTTGCTAGAATGCCTGCTGCCTTGTGAGAAGCTCAGCCTATTCCAGGAAGATTGTTGTCAGTGGGGTTCCCGGTTGGTGGATCTTGAGTTGGCAGTAAATTCTAGCTTGAAAAAATCACAACTAACCCTGAGGGTTAGTTGTGAATTGGAGAGGAAACTCAAAAAGACGTTTCGGCACGTTCTGGGCAATTAGAAGAATGGGATACTGATACAACAATTGGGTATTGAGGAAACGTTTCGCTACACGGTGGCTTCATCAGTCCAATACAAAGAAGAACCGTGTTAAAAGTGGAGGAGTTTGAGGTAATCAGTTCCTGATAAAGCTTCTGGCTGGCGAAACGTTTCTTCAGTAAACATCCTCAAATGCTGCATAAATGTCTCATTCTGCAACTTGTTGGATTTCTAAACCATTTACCACAAATGGGCAATTACGTTAGTTAGGTTTGCGTCAGTTAATCAAATTTAACTACCTACTTATGTCCTTTTACCTAACATATAGTTCGTAAAATTACCGACAATATGTTAGGAAAAAAGACACAAGTGCAACTAATGAGACATTTTTATTGTGGCAACGTTTTCCTCTCCAGGAGCTTTGTCAAGCTGTTACAAACAATACAGGGACACAGAGGATATATACACGGCTCACAGGGTATATAGAAAGAGACAGAGGGTATATACACAGCACACAGGAAATATATATATATATATATATAGACACAGAGGGTATATATACGACTTGACAAAGCGCCTCGAGAGCCTCAAGCTGCCACAATAAAATGTCGAATTAGTTGAACTTGTGTTATCTTAACTAATATTTATTAAATACTGAATGTAATAACTGGAAATGTCGAGGTTATCTTTCAGTGATAGAAAAAAAAGGCTGAACCACTCAGAGATCTGAACTCTCCAGGTTTCTCGAGGAAATTAGAGCTCTTGATCGAAGGAATTAGCGCTACCTTCCTTTTGATCAAACCCGACGATAATGGACATCATACCAATCAGTAGGCGAGTAATTAGCAACAGCTGCTGTCATTGGTCTTTTAACCAGCCAATCATCTCGCACCATTATCATAACAGCGTCTAACTTGGGTCAATTTGTAGGTCGAAAACAAGGTAATTACACCTTAATTATCGAGTAAAATAGATTTTCCCTTGAATATTCTTCATGCCTGCAAGAGGATTTCAATTTGGTTTTAAGCCATGTGAAGGGCTCTTGATCCAGGAAAACTGGAGCTATTGTCTTCTTGGATACAAGCTGATTACCTCTGATTACCCAGGCACTGTATATCCCTTGAGGGTTTAATTCTTCCCCATAAATAATGTGATGGGTCTGTAATTTTTTACTAAGTTGATGTCTGGTCACTTTCCTGAGTAAAAAAAATGGCTTTTGCTAATGTTAAAAAACCAACAAAGAACTCAGAAATAATAGAGAAAACGAGAGTAGAGAAAGAGAGAATAAACAAAGAAATATTTAGTTGAGAGAAAGAAAAGAAAGAATGGAAAAAAAACGGAGAGAGAGTACAGAAAGAGGAGGATAGGGAAACAGAGAATATATAGACAGACACAGGATAAAGACAGAAAAAACATGGTAAAACAAAAGACGAGGTGTCATGCATTTCCATTTGTCGAAGATAAACCTGGAAGAATCAGCTGAGTCTCTGAGTGGGAAGCTGTTCCTGGCTGTCTCTTCTGAGAGCTGTTCCTGGCTGTCTCTTCTGAGAGCTGTTCCTGGCTGTCTCTTCTGAGAGCTGTTCCTGGCTGTCTCTTCTGAGAGCTGTTCCTGGCTGTCTCTTCTGAGAGCTGTTCCTGGCTGTCTCTTCTGAGAGCTGTTCTTGGCTGTCTCTTCTGAGAACTGTTCCTGGCTGTCTCTTCTGAGAGCTGTTCCTGGCTGTCTCTTCTGAGAGCTGTTCCTGGCTGTCTCTTCTGAGAGCTGTTCCTAGCTGTCTCTTCTGAGAGCTGTTCCTGGCTGTCTCATCTGAGAGCTGTTCCTGGCTGTCTCTTCTGAGAGCTGTTCCTGGCTGTCTCTTCTGAGAGCTGTTCCTGGCTGTCTCTTCTGAGAGCTGTTCCTGGCTGTCTCTTCTGAGAACTGTTCCTGGCTGTCTCTTCTGAGAGCTGTTCCTGGCTGTCTCTTCTGAGAGCTGTTCCTGGCTGTCTCTTCTGAGAGCTGTTCCTAGCTGTCTCTTCTGAGAGCTGTTCCTGGCTGTCTCATCTGAGAGCTGTTCCTGGCTGTCTCATCTGAGAGCTGTTCCTGGCTGTCTCTTCACCTGAGAGCTGTTCCTGGCTGTCTCTTCACCTGAGAGCTGTTCCTGGCTGTCTCTTCTGAAAGCTGTTCCTGGCTGCCTCTTCACCTGAGAGCTGCTCTTGGCTGTCTCTTCACCTGAGAGCTGTTCCTGGCTGTCTCTTCACCTGAGAGCTGTTCCTGGCTGTCTCTTCACCTGAGAGCTATTCCTGGCTGTCTCTTCACCTGAGAGCTGTTCCTGGCTGTCTCTTCTGAAAGCTGTTCCTGGCTGTCTCTTCACCTGAGAGCTGCTCCTGGCTCTCTTCACCTGAGAGCTGTTCCTGGCTGTCTCTTCACCTGAGAGCTGTTCCTGGATGTCTCTTCACCTGAGAGCTGTTCCTGGCTGTCTCTTCACCTGAGAGCTGTTCCTGGCTGTCTCTTCATGTGAGCCCTTTTCCTGGCTGTCTCTTCTGAGAGCTGTTCCTGGCTGTGTCTTCCGAGAGCAATTCCTGGCTGTCTCTTTACCTGAGAGCTGTTCCTGGCTGTCTCTTCACCTGAGAGCTGTTCCTGGCTGTCTCATTACCTGAGAGCAGCTCATGGCTGTCTCTTCACCTGAGAGCTGTTCCTGGCTGTCTCTTCTGAAACTTGTTCCTAGCTGCCTCTTCGCCTGAGATCTGTTCCTGGCTGTCTCTTCACCTGAGAGCTGTTCCTGGCTGCCTCTTCACCTGAGAGCTGTGCCTGGCTGTCTCTTCTGAGAGCTGTTCCTAGCTGTGTCTTCCGAGAGCAATTCCTGACTGTCTCTTCACCTGAGAGCTGTACCTGGCTGTCTCCTCACCTGAGAGCTCTTCCTTACTGTTTCTTCATCTGAGAGCTCTTCCTGGCTGTCTCTTCACCTGAGAGCTGTGCCTGGCTGTCTCGTCTGAGAGCTGTTCCTGGCTGTGTCTTCCGAGAGCTGTTCCTGGCTGTCTCTTCACCTGAGAGCTGTTCCTGGCTGTCTCCTCACCTGAGAGCTGTGCCTGGCTGTTACTCCTGAGAGCTCTTCCTGGGTTTCTCTTCTGAGAGCTGCTCCTGGCTCTCCTGAGAGCTGCTCCTGGCTCTCTCTTCTGAGAGCTGCTCCTGGCTCTCTCTTCTGAGAGCTGCTCCTGGCTCTCTCTTCTGAGAGCTGCTCCTGGCTCTCTCTTCTGAAAGCTGCTCCTGGCTCTCTCTTCTGAGAGCTGCTCCTGGCTCTCTCTTCTGAAAGCTGCTCCTGGCTCTCTCTTCTGAAAGCTGCTCCTGGCTCTCTCTTCTGAGAGCTGCTCCTGGCTCTCTCTTCTGAAAGCTGCTCCTGGCTCTCTCTTCTGAAAGCTGCTCCTGGCTCTCTCTTCTGAGAGCTGCTCCTGGCTCTCTCTTCTGAGAGCTGCTCCTGGCTCTCTCTTCTGAGAGCTGCTCCTGGCTCTCTCTTCTGAGAGCTGCTCCTGGCTCTCTCTTCTGAGAGCTGCTCCTGGCTCTCTCTTCTGAGAGCTGCTCCTGGCTCTCTCTTCTGAGAGCTGCTCCTGGCTCTCTCTTCTGAGAGCTGCTCCTGGCTCTCTCTTCTGAGAGCTGCTCCTGGCTCTCTCTTCTGAGAGCTGCTCCTGGCTCTCTCTTCTGAGAGCTGCTCCTGGCTCTCTCTTCTGAGAGCTGCTCCTGGCTCTCTCTTCTGAGAGCTGCTCCTGGCTGTCTTCTCACTTGAAAACCAAACTCTGAATGAAATATCCACTAAACATCGTTTTTATTACCCCGATGTGTCTTGTCTGTCTCTTATTTCCTTTATCTCTGTGGCTGTCTATCCAGCTTGTCTGCCTGTCTTTCTGACAGGGAGAGAGAGTGATGTTTTCCCGTAAACAAAAAAAGATGCGTTGAGATAATTTTGGGTGAGAGAGATGAGCTTTTCCTCTCGTTTTTGTC
Source organism: Cherax quadricarinatus (assembly GCF_038502225.1). NCBI lineage: Eukaryota > Metazoa > Arthropoda > Malacostraca > Decapoda > Parastacidae > Cherax > Cherax quadricarinatus. The sequence continues at coordinate 11,496,900 of NC_091370.1, forward strand.
CTCTCTCCCTTTTATTTGCTTTCATCCCCTTTTCGTTCTGTTTTCCTTTCCTTCTTGCTACTCTTAATCATTCCTAGTTCTCTCTACTTCTCCTCCCTCTTCGTCTTCACCTTTCTTTTGCTTCCTTATTTTTATTCACATTATTTGTACACCTCTTTGCCTCCCATCTCCATCGTCTGTAACATCTCCTCTTTATCTCCCTGTCCTTCTATTTTCTTTTTTTCTACACCTCTCCTCTCTGCTCATTCTCTTCACCTCTTCCTTATCCTCTATCCGCTCTTTCTCTGCACCTCCGCTTCCTACATTTCACCTTCCCCTCATCCACTTTCCCCCCTCACAACCCCTCGTCCTGACCAGAGGGGCTGGACGGTCGACCTACAATAAAGAGCGACAAGTCAGGTTGATCCTCGCGGAAATTTGAGATAAGAGACTAAAAAAAATAAGAAAAAACATAGAAAGAAAAAAAGGAAAGGGGTGAATGGGAGGAAGAGATGACATGACAGAAGGAAATGGAAAGGAGGGGAAAGAGACAGATACGAAAAGGAGGGAATTTCTCTCTTCTTTTCTCCATTTTCAGTCAATTAATATATTCCCTCTATCTCAACCTCATTATTCTAGATCTCATTGTCTTCAGTGAGTTGGTTGGTTAATGGCGATTAAAGACTATCGATATGCAAGGGTCATTAAGGCTGCACGTCACCTGTTCACCACCAGTAAAGATTACTTTACTCTCAAAGAGAGAAATTTGGGCTAACTCGCAAATATTCGTACACTGAGAGACACACACCTCGCTTCTCAGTTTATTGGTTATCCAGGCTATGTATAACTCTCTGGTTATCCAGACTATGTATAACTCTCTGGTTATCCAGGCTATGTATAACTCTCTGGTTATTCAGGCTATGTATAACTCTCTGGTTATCCAGGCTATGTATAACTCTCTGGTTATCCAGGCTATGTATAACTCTCTGGTTATCCAGGCTATGTATAACTCTCTGGTTATTCAGGCTATGTATAACTCTCTGGTTATCCAGGCTATGTATAACTCTCTGGTTATCCAGGCTATGTATAACTCTCTGGTTATCCAGGCTATGTATAACTCTCTGGTTATCCAGGCTATGTATAACTCTCTGGTTATCCAGGCTATGTATAACTCTCTGGTTATCCAGGCTATGTATAACTCTCTGGTTATCCAGGCTATGTATAACTCTCTGGTTATCCAGGCTATTTATAACTCTGGTTATCCAGGCTATGTATAACTCTCTGGTTATCCAGGCTATGTATAACTCTCTGGTTATTCAGGCTATGTATAACTCTCTGGTTATCCAGGCTGTGTATAACTCTCTGGTTATCCAGGCTATGTATAACTCTCTGGTTATCCAGGCTATGTATAACTCTCTGGTTATCCAGGCTATGTATAACTCTCTGGTTATCCAGGCTATGTATAACTCTCTGGTTATCCAGGCTATGTATAACTCTCTGGTTATCCAGGCTATGTATAACTCTGGTTATCCAGGCTATGTATAACTCTCTGGTTATCCAGGCTATGTATATCTCTCTGGTTATCCAGGCTATGTATAACTCTGGTTATCCAGGCTATGTATAACTCTCTGGTTATCCAGGCTATGTATAACTCTCTGGTTATCCAGGCTACGTATAACTCTCTGGTTATCCAGGCTATGTATAACTCTGTATGCACATTTAGTATTTTCATTGCACCACAAAGATTCCCTTCTTCTATTCCTCAGAACACCTAATCCTCCTTCCCACTTCATTCCATCCCTTAATCCCTCGCCACACCTCACTCTCTCCTTCCCCAGGGACTCTTAAGTCATCCACAGTCACAAACAGAAATAGTGATGATGCTTCTCCAGGCAACGATTTGTAATGCAAATTGCTCAGCCATCCTCCTCAAGCGACCTTGATCATGCACGAGTTTTCTGCCTCTGTCTCGCCGAGTTAAAATAAAAACCAGAAAATATAGAGCCACATTTTAAGACGTAAATGTCTTAAAATGTGTCGCCAAGGTTCTCAAGGGAATGTTCGTGTCAGATTACTAGTGAAAGAGAGAGAGAGAGAGAGAGAGAGAGAGAGAGTATGCTTTCTCAGGACCGAAACCTATCCAATAAACATGCCCTAAGTGTATACTCGTGTCTTTTTCTCCATACAAATATATATACATTCGTAAATACATACAAACACACAGTACAATGACTTGCAAAGCGTTTATTTTTACACGGAGTAAACAGAAAAATATATTAGTTAATTTAGGTTAAGTTACATCATTGCTGCATTGGATTAACTTAACCTAACCCACGGCATCTTAATCTAACCTAAGTTAAACAAATCTAGTCTCACTTATATTTAAGGTCAGATGGCGCCCAATATTAAGACTATATAAACAGGCGGCTTATTTCTGGCATCATGGGACGCATCCAGCTCATTTCAGACATTAGTAATTCCACACTCAATGTGCAAGTTAGACATCAGTGTGTGTGTGTGTGTGTGTGTGTGTGTGTGTGTGTGTGTGTGTGTGTGTGTGTGTGTGTGTAGATTCCTGCCAGAGTTCCATCCTACTGGAATTGAATTCTTGAGTATGTTTAAGACTTAGATTGGTGTTGATGTCATCTCGAGGTCACCTCACATACCTCGGTCACAGCGTTGGTGACCCCAGTGTCACACACCTGAGTCACAGTGCTGGTGACCTCAGTATTAACACACACACTTCGGTCACAGAGTTGGTGACCAGAAGGTTACCACACACAGGTGGATCAAAGTGTTGGAAGGTGGCCTCAAGGTCACCACATACACGTGGGTCACATCAAACACGAGTGGTGGCGATGCAAATTTGGTGTCGAGTCGTATTGACCAGCACGTGTGACCTCTGACATTTTGGGTACTCTCTCTCTCTCTCTCTCTCTCTCTCTCTCTCTCTCTCTCTCTCTCTCTCTCTCTCTCTCTCTCTCTCTCTCTCTCTCTCTCTCTCTCTCTCTCTCTCTCTCTCTCTCTCTCTCTCTCTCTCTCTATCAATATATATATATATATATATATATATATATATATATATATGTCGTGCCGAATAGGCAGAACTTGCGATCTTGGCTTAAATAGCAACGCTCATTTTTGCCATATAGGACAAGTGAAAATTTGTGTATGCAATAATTTCGCCAAAATCATTCTGAACCTAACAAAAAAAAATATATTGATTGTGTTTGTTTAGTACTAAATTATTGTAAACGTATTTAAAATATATTTAGTTGGGTTAGGCTAAAATAAATTGTTTTTGTTATAATAAGGTTAGGTAAGTTTTCTAAGTTCCTTTTGGTGCAAAATTAAAAATTTTTACATTAGCATTAATGAAAAAAATAAATCTTTAAACGTATAAGAGAAAATTTCAGAAAGGACTTAATTTTAAATGAGTTCTTGCTAATTGACCAGTTTTACATATTCGGCACGACATATATATATATATATATATATATATATATATATATATATATATATATATATATATATATATATATATATATATATATATTGTCTTTCATTGAGTGATATTTTGCTTAGATTTATTTAAACTATTTTATCGATCTGTATTGATTTATATAGATTTACATATTAAAATAATTTATTTATATTATTGGCATATTGTTTACAGTTTTTCTTTTCCATCATTCTTCTCGTTTTCCTTTATTGTCGTCTTTGGTATGATTCTTTTGTGACGGCCTAGGCGCAGGTAGGCTCAGTTAGGCTTGGGTTTATTTCGTAAGATGATGGTATGTGGGAGAGATAGATGGGAGGGAATGGAGGATGGGAGAAACACAGGGGACGGGGTTGAGGAATAGGTGGGAGGGGTAGGTGAAATAGAGGGGAGAGTGGGACGGTGAGAGGAAGTGAGAAAGAGTGAGCTGGTTGGTTAAAGGAAATGAGAGAGAGAGAGAGAGAGAGGGGTAGTATATATTGTATAAGGGATGGTTAATGCGAGGGAGGGATAATGGGAGGAAAGGTTAGTGTGAGGGAGGAATAATGGGAGGAAAGGTTAGTGTGAGGGAGGGATAATGGGAGGAAAGATTAGTGTGAGGGAGGGATAATGGGAGGAAAGGTTAGTGTGAGGGAGGGATAATGGGAGGAAAGGTTAGCGTGAGGGAGGGATAATGGGAGGAAAGGTTAGTGTGAGGGAGGGATAATGGGAGGAAAGATTAACGTGAGGGAGGGATAATGGGAGGAAAGGTTACCGTGAGGGAGGGATAATGGGAGGAAAGGTTAGTGTGAGGGAGGGATAATGGGAGGAAAGGTTAGCGTGAGGGAGGGATAATGGGAGGAAAGGTTAGCGTGAGGGAGGGATAATGGGAGGAAAGGTTAGTGTGAGGGAGGGATAATGGGAGGAAAGATTAGTGTGAGGGAGGGATAATGGGAGGAAAGGTTAGTGTGAGGGAGGGATAATGGGAGGAAAGGTTAGTGTGAGGGAGGGATAATGGGAGGAAAGGTTAGTGTGAGGGAGGGATAATGGGAGGAAAGGTTAGCGTGAGGGAGGGATAATGGGAGGAAAGGCTAACGTGAGGGAGGGATAATGGGAGGAAAGGTTAGTGTGAGGGAGGGATAATGGGAGGAAAGGTTAACGTGAGGGAGGGATAATGGGAGGAAAGGTTAGTGTGAGGGAGGGATAATGGGAGGAAAGGTTAGCGTGAGGGAGGGATAATGGGAGGAAAGGTTAGCGTGAGGGAGGGATGATGGGAGGAAAGGTTAGCGTGAGGGATGGATAATGGGAGGAAAGGTTAGTGTAAGGGAGGGATAATGGGAGGAAAGGTTAGCGTGAGGGAGGGATAATGGGAGGAAAGGTTAGCGTGAGGGATGGATAATGGGAGGAAAGGTTAGTGTGAGGGAGGGATAATTGGAAGGAGGACTCACATTATAAAACCTAAAAACGTAATAGGCATAGAAAGTGTCAAAGGCCTAGAGCTAGAGCTTTCCATCCACTAGTGGCTTATATGTCATATGATGTACTATACAGAACCTGTTGAATACAAGACAATCAGTTTAGATCCAAGGAAAAGATACCTTCATTTAAGTTAATCTAGAGCTCTTAAGTGGCATCAAGGAACCTCCCATTGATTGGTCAGTTTTAGAGGCACCAAGAATTAGGAAGCGGGCCCAAGAATTGAGGTCAACACCCGGAAACTCGGCTTACACCTGAATGCACTAGGGTTCGAGCCCTGGGAAGAGGCAAGACGCATAAACAGTCTTCCTATACCTGTTGCTCCTGTTCATCTAACAGTAAATAGGTACCTGGGAGTCAGTATATTCGAACCTGTTGCTCCTGTTCATCTAATAGTAAATAGGTACCTGGGCGTCAGTATATCTGTTCCTGTTGCTCTTGTTAATCTAACAGTAAATAGGTACCTGAGTGTCAGTATCTCTCTACCTGTCGCTCCTGATCATTGTTCAAAAAGTAGTTACCTAGATGTTGGTTTCTTACACCTGCTGTCCCTGTTCATCTAGCAATAAGCAGGTACCTGGGCGTTAGCCAACTATTGTGGGTAGAGCTAGAGTGTTAATTTAAATGCTAATTAGAAGCTGGTACATAACGAGCACATAACTATGCTCGTTATATACCGTCAAAGGTTATTTAAGTTACTTCAACTTACTCTGTAAGAGATAAGATAAGATTTCGTTCGGATTTTTAACCCCGGAGGGTTAGCCACCCAGGATAACCCAAGAAAGTCAGTGCGTCATCGAGGACTGTCTAACTTATTTCCATTGGGGTCCTTAATCTTGTCCCCCAGGATGCGACCCACACCAGTCGACTAACACCCAGGTACCTATTTGCTGCTAGGTGAACAGGACAACAGGTGTAAGGAAACGTGTCGAAATGTTTCCACCCGCCGGGAATCGAACCCGGGCCCTCCGTGTGTGAAGCGGGAGCATTAGCTTTATCTATTACCTAAGATTTTTTTCACAACTTGGTGTAGATCTTTACTTAAAGTATACGTATAAAATGGTACGTTATCTAATAAAAAAAAATAACTCAGTGCCATTAAAAATATTTACATAATTTATTATCAATTTTCGGACTCCTTGTTAAATCTCTATCTTTTCCCTTTAAAACTGTGGTTATTACACTATTGTTTATGTAGTTTTTGCCTTGTATCTACGTAACGTTTAGTCGTAGTTGGTCATTATGTTGACGCTTTATCCTATGGGAAATATTAACAAAAAATACATTTTATAGAGAAGGACTATAGTTTTGCATACAGAAAAGGGACTACTAAATTCGAGGGTCCACTGTATTTACATTGCATACAGAAAAGGGACTACTAAATTCGAGGGTCCACTGTATTTACATTGCATACAGAAAAGGGACTACTAAATTCGAGGGTCCACTGTATTTACATTGCATACAGAAAAGGGACTACTAAATTCGAGGGTCCACTGTATTTACATTGCATACAGAAAAGGGACTACTAAATTCGAGGGTCCACTGTATTTACATTGCATACAGAAAAGGGACTACTAAATTCGAGGGTCCACTGTATTTACATTGCATACAGAAAAGGGACTACTAAATTCGAGGGTCCACTGTATTTACATTGCATACAGAAAAGGGACTACTAAATTCGAGGGTCCACTGTATTTACATTGGTGCCTTCTCTCTATCTCTCTTATATCCTGGTGAAACTTTTCACCATGCTTTCCACTCCAAGATCCCAAATTTTCCTGAAAATAGTTCAAATGGGCATACAGGAAATGTATTTTGAGACTCGTGTTGCATCCCAAGTCCTTGAACTTCTCCAACATCCTGTTCACGATTTCTTTGTAGTGTCTTGTAAGAACAATTTTTTGATATCTTCAAAGGCAATCCATGCTCTTTTCCAGCATCAAGCAGAAAGTATTTCGAATTCTCATCTTCAAGGAGTTTCCTTATGTTTGGCCGGACAAATATTCATTCTTTAAGCTTGCTGTACGACAGTCCTGGAAACTTTTTGCACAGAAACTTAAAAACGTCTCCATTTCGTGGCAAAGCTTTAGCAAATTGATTCAGTAAGCCAAATTTTATTTACAGAGACAAGACATTTTTTTTTTGGGGGGGGGAGGGATTACCTTCACTCCCTTATATTACATTTATTGTTCCTGGTTTAAAACTGCTCCTACTTGATCATCGTTTCTGAAGGAAAACACGGACCAAAATTCTTGTCCCGGTTTCGACACCAGAAAAATGATGTACCAGGAGCCACTGTAACACTTCCCTCACAACCTTCCTCTCTCCCTCACAACCTTCCTCTCTCCCTCACAACCTTCCTCTCTCCCTCACAACCTTCCTCTCTCCCTCACAACCTTCCTCTCTCCCTCACAACCTCTTCCTCACAACCTCCGTCTCAACCTCCCCCTACTTACATTCATGTTAAGACCCCTTAATTACAAGTCATAGTGACAATACTATTATCTAGACGACTGGACAAAAAAAAACACTGATTAATAAATCTGAACATTTATGAACTCAACTCATCGAAACTGAAAAACAACAGGCAACAAATCTTAAGCAAAGAAATTGATGTAGGCCTGTCAGTAGTTTATCTCAAATCGTCAATGTCAAATAACTCAATTCAAATAATCTGTGACAGGTAATCTGCCAGAAATTACATTTAGATAATAGTGAATCTGCACATAGATAATCTCGGTAAGCGCACACACTGTCACGAGAGCTCTACCCAAAAAAACTCTACCCCAAAAAAACTATACCCTAAAAGCTCTACCCCTAAAAAGCTCTACTCCCAAAAAGCTCTACCCCCAAAAAATCTCTACCCCAAAAAAGCTCTACTCAAAAAAAAGCTCTACTCAACAAAAGCTCTACCCAAAAAATGCCATTCCAAACACTGCAAATAAAACACACTTAACTGTTTTCTCAAAACTTCTGATTTTTTTTTTAGCACAAAACTGGAGTCTCCAGAATTGAATATAAACTTCAACCTTCGTGGTGAATAGGTTGACATTGTTTTCATATTCCTGACTGAACTTGTGAGCTATTGGATGTGTTTGTTGCGGTGTGAGTTTGTTATGCGTGATGTGTTTGTTGTGTTTGAAGCGTTTATTGTGTTGTGCTGGCGATGTTGTTTGAGTTGCATGGGTTTTGATTGTCGTGTTTGAGTTGCAATGGTTTTCTTTGTCGTGTTTGAGTTGCACGAGTTTTGTTTGTTATGTTTGTTGCCTTTTTGTTTGACATATTTGTTTTGTTTGATTTTAGTTTGCTTGTATTGATGATTGTATGTAGTTATGGCTTGGTGTTTGCTTGGTGTATGTGGTGACATCTGTACACTGCTCCAGGTTCTTCCCACACGTCTACACACTAATGTTCTAGGACCTGTATAAATGACTCTAGAATCTAAACTTCACTCTAGAACGTCTACACATCACTCTAGAAAGTCTAGACGTCTTCTAGGACTTCTACACATCACTCTAGGACCCCCCACACACACACCGCTGTAGGACCTACACACACCACTCTAGGACCCCCACACACCACTCTAGGACCCACACACACACACCACTCTAGGACCCACACACACCACTCTCGAACCTACACACACACACCACTCTAGGACCCCCACACTCACCACTCTAGGACCCAAACACACCACTCTAGGACCTACACACACACACACACACACACACACACCACTCTAGGACCCACACACACACACACCACTCTAGGACCCACACGCACCACTCCAGCACCTCCGCTCTCAAATCACTCGTAATTTTGTTTTTCATGAAAGTCTGCTGGTAGAGGCTGATTCAGCCCCAGTCCCTACTTTTCCCATCAGGGCTGAGGTCGGCTCCAGGCTGACGGCTTCCAACACAGCCTTCAGGAGTCATCTCTCTCTCCATGTGACTCACTCCTTTCACAATGACGAGATGGCAGAGTTCTCTTTCTACTCCAGGTCTCCTCCCCCTCCTCCACTTCCTCTTCCCTCTTCCTCTTCCCTCTTCCTCACTCTTACCTCCTCTTCTTCCTGTGAGTACCACCAGTTAAAACTACAACTGCATTACAGCACCTAGTAAAGCTAAGTATTAATAAATCTAACGTGCATTATATGGACGTAAATAGTTCTGAAGAAAAGGTAAATAGGTGACTGGAAACCAGTTAATGTTATTCATATATTAAAAAAGGGAGATAGGTCATGCCCTTTCAGTTACTATCCCATTACTTGTGGGTAAACTAAGTGAAACATTAAGGAGGGTATTGTTAAATTCCTTAAGAGAATTGCCTATTATGAAATAAAAGATCTTATCTAACAATTTCCGGGGGTTTCAGATGCATTTGCAAAATTGGAATATCGAAATTTTTACAGATTCAGCGTAATTAAATCTTAATAAGACGTTCAACGAAATATCATATAGATTACGACTGCTATATAGGGTAAACGCCTCGGTCTTCAAGACAGGATCAGTACACAAATAACCCACACATAGAAGAGAGGAGCTTACGACGACGTTTCGGTCCGATTTGGACTTTGTAAATGGTCCAAGTCGGACCGAAACGTCGTTGTAAGCTCCTCTCTTCTATGTGCGGGTTATTTGTGTATCGTTCCAGTCAAGGTATTGTGCCTTTTTTGTTATTTATTACAGGATCAGTAACTGGCTCACTGACAGAAAACCTGGTATATAATAACACTGATATATAGACCAGTATAGGCTATCACAGTGTTATAAATAGAGTGGAGATGAATTTCATTGTGCCCAGGTGCAAGGTAATGCAATTTGTATATAACACAAATTTTCAGTAATAGCTGTTTGGAACTCGCTGACTAAGACAAAAGAATTGCAAGAACTGCGAATATCCATTAGTAGTGACCTGAAATATACCAAGCCATGTCTTAGTGCAAACATCATTAAAGCCAACAGAATATATTTCTTCATACCAAGAAAATTCGAGGGAAAAATATCAGAATTAATCTTACTACTGTACAATGTTGTTTTCCGAATATGCTCCTCAACTCCGAATCTTCAGTTATAGGCTTAGATACATTTGTGAGGCTACAAAATTCGTATCAGCATTGAACTCAGAGCATAACCTTAATACGATTTGTTTTTCTACTTACGATAAACAATTCGTATGACGAGGCTATCAGGTGACCTCATACAGACATCTAAGATTTTAAACAAACTCGATATATTAAAACATAAGATATTTTTGAAGTTTAGTGCTATATCATTTCAAGAAACAATGGCAAGAATCTCAGCTATAAGAGGATTAATACGAATGTGGGCATAGGCTTCTCGCGGAGTTGAGGAAGCCTGGAATAATGGTTCCCTTGAAGTTGTTGGTGCTAAATCATATTTTCAAAACCTGGAAGGACGTACTTTTTGCATATATAAAGCTCTTATTGTGAAAGTTCTCTGGGAACTCTCAGCTTATATACACTGAGATGTAAATCTCCTGGAGTGTAATATATAGAGTAGTGTATCTAAGTGTATATACACTGAGAAGTTGATGATAGAATACATAGACAGCTGATGATAGAATACATAGACAGCTGATGATAGAATACATAGACAGCTGATGATAGAGTACAGGCGACTTGCAGTGGAAGACATAAGTCTGTCGACACTCATGCTGTCGGTAGACTTGCATCTTCCACAGCAAAATGCAGAGATCAGGATGGGCATTCTCTTGTTAAGCAAACAGGCTTAAAGACTCTGGTCTTAGGGAAAGAATTTGTGATTAATACTAAACAAAAATAGCATTTATGACCTATTTTTGCTTGCAGATTATGTTAAGATTAATGATCCGTCATCATCCACCCATAGATTCTCATTACATTCCACCCACAGTAAGATTCGCACAATATTCCACCCAGAGAGCTACACTAGACACTCACAGTGAGACTGCCACCACTTTCAACCCATTTTTAGACTGCCATCATCTTCCACCTGCAGTGAGATTCCACCTGCCACGGACAACCGTGGCAACTGCAGCAGCTGCTGTATCCACGGCACCGTGTCAGCATGAAAAAAATATTGGCCCAACCTGAGTATTAATGTGTTGGTGAAGTTCCAACAAACAACATGGTAAAGAATTCTGGGAGGTTCAGGGCCGATTACACGTGCGAGTCCAGACGAAGAGGTGGAGGAGGAGAAGGAAGAGGAAGAGGGCGTGTAAAGAATTGATGAAGCAGTCTTTTCCACTGAGTTACCTCTGTAACATCATCCCAGTCTAAATCGCATAAGAGCTTTCAGCAACTGTTCCAGTTAATCATTAATTTTACGTCATCTCGAGACACTCCAGCATCTCTCTCTCTCTCTCCCCTGTTTCTCCCTGACAGTGCTGATGAGGGAAGCTCTTTTGCTTGAGGTCTGGAATATAAATATAGGTTTCTGCGTGTAACTGGATTCTGCATGTAACTAGAGCTTCAAGTGGAGATATCGTAGCTACTGAACATATTGTGAAATAGTTGACGACATGCTCATCATCTTCCTGAAGTCTTCCAGCTCAAATTAACAGACTTCATTACCTCTCATATGAAGACCATCTTGTGATGGATTATATCCGGCACTTAATAGTAAATTTCATTCCCACTATGTAACTTATATATACACAAATTTGCATAGATTAGGAAAAAGCTTTAAATGATGGGAAGGTCAGTTGGACGTCTTGAGACACACAAAAGTACTGTAGAAGATGACTACACCTCGTGTTTTGAAGACGGTCAATGCATTAAAATATCCTTGATCCTCATTCCCCTACTGAAGACTCCCAGGTTAGGCTGATAAATTTCAGCAGTATATATGTAATTCGTCATGTGTGATGAAATACGACAGGGAAACATAGCTGTGGTGGTTAGCAGGCAAAATGTCAACTAGTAAGGTTAAATTTACGAAGACAGAGGGAAAAGACCCAAAATGCATTCAGTTATACATTTGTGTCGGTCCTGGGGCGTTCGTCACTCCCTTAAGTGAGTGTGACTGACCTGACTAGGTTAAGGCATTAGCTCAAGCAGGTGGGAGAATTGGACCTGTCTCGCATGAGCCAGTAGGCCTGCTCCTTCTTTCTTATGTTCTTATGTTCTTAAATGGGAGTCCTCACGACCAATAAGCTAGTCCAAAACCATTGCACATTATGTCTTTTTTCCCTTATGGATTGGTCTCATTTACCTTTGTGTAGTACACGGAAATTTACAACAAAGACTTTATTACTGAACATTTCACTCGAAGGCGAGTCTTAAAAAACTCACCTTTGAGCAAAAATTATTTTCAACAGTAGTTTGATCTGCGATATCTCTATAATAAGATTTCCCTTAATTTACCCTTAAAATGCTTTTTAAAGAGCAAGTTCGATTAAAAATTACGATACTTAAAAATTTTTGATACGATATTACATAAATTTGTATTGTGGGTAGAATTTCAAAGATGTCCTCCGACGTAAAGGTATTTAGACGAGAGCTTTGGGAAGCTTTAAATGTAGGTTAGACGTCTACTGAAGTGGTACGAGTGGGTGCAAGTTGGACCTGCCTGTCACGGGCCAGTGCTGCAGTGTTCCTTCGTTCTTGTTGGTTACCAATACATCCTTGAGAGAAAGCGAGCAACGGCTCTAAGTGCTCAGCAAGATTCTGCATCTTAAAAAAAACATGGTACGGGTGGGAATTGAACTCGCGGCGAGGTAGATCACTCCGGGACCGAGGGATGAACCGCCTCATATAGAGATAGAAAAGATCACAAGATTATCATAAAAAATATACTTTGTGTATGTGTGTTGTTGATTTAAGTCGCCAAATATTAAAACTAATGTAACAGTTATGTCACAATAGAAATAAATTAACATTGTACTCAGGAAGTCTATATTTTGCACATGCTAGTGTTAATGTAGCAGTTTTATAACTATAGTGTAGGTATACCTCTAGCAAGACAGTGATGGAGTGAATGATGATGAAAGTTTTTCTTTTTCGGGCCACACTGCCTTGGTGGGAAACGACCGGTGTGTTAATAAAATAAAAATAGTATAGAAGTCGTAGGATTTATGGATACAGCGAGAAACATCATAGTGATGCAGTGGTAGAGTCCTTATTTACATACCCACTGTATGTAAATAAGGAACACATTGCAGGTTATGACACTTTGCTCTGAAGTAGTTTCGCCCACCTGGGACAAATCGTCCTTGGTGGATAAAGTTCCTGGGGGACGAAACGTATACACAAAATACCATATAGTCCTTGATGGCCGAAACGTCTTCATAACAATATGTCATAACTCGTATTACGTCTATTATTTACATACAAAGGACATCATTTCTACGCAATCAGAATTTAGGATATGAATGAACTAATTCACAAGGAATACCTGACAGGAAGGAAAGAACGAGTGTTGGTACATGATGAGGTGTCAGAGTGGGCCCATGTGTCTAGTGGGGTTCCACAAGGGTCAGTACTTGTTTCCTTACATCAACAAAGAACAGCCAGCAATTTTAACAAGGCTCTCAAGAGCCCGTCGTTCAAGGTCTCCAAGAATGGCAACATGTCAGGAACAGGATTGTTCACCAAACAGCGCAGAAATTCACCAAAACTGATGACGAAGTACCAGGGGACTTCACATGAGAGGTGCCCTAGTGCTGGTGAGGAGGCTCCTGATTCGGGGAATTGGAGAAGCTGTATCTTTCCTCGAATCAAACGTAATATCAGCTGCTTACCAGTTACTAAGTGAGCCTTCCAAGTTGAACGCTTAACCATAAATACAATAATAATAATAATAATTGTAATTATTATTATTATTATTATTATTATTATTATTATTATTATTATTATTAAAGAGGTTCCTAATTAGCTTCTTTTTCTGTTGCAGATATCTTTTTGTGTGCTTTTCCTATTCAGTAATGGCTCCTGAAGTCTAACAATGGCACCTGCTGTCTCTGACACTCTCCCTCCGTCATCTCTTGCACCTGCCATCTTTTATTAAGTTTATTTCCTTGCCATTTCTCTGTTCTTACACTGTCTTTCCTCATTCCTTGTGCTTTGTTTCTGGTGAAGCATTCATTACCCTTCACCTTCTCCTCCTCCTCCTCCTCCTCCTCCTCCTCCTCCTCCTCCTCCTTCTCCTCTTCCTCTTCGTCTTCCTCCTCCTCCTTTTCATGTTATTTCCACATCCACTGGTCATGACACTCGATTCATTTTTTTTCATCCCTTATCACATTTCTTCATGCATTTCTTTCCAGTCCTCTCTTCATTCTCTATTTCTTTCCGCTCCTTCGAACTCCCTTTAACTAACTCTTGATATTTTCCTCAAAACCCTTCCCCTCTTCCCTTATCCATGCTTCTCTCTTCCCTTCTCCATGCTTCTCTCTTCCCTTCTCCATGCTTCTCTTTTCCCTTCTCCAAGCATCTCTCTTCCCTTCTCCAAGCATCTCTCTTCCCTTCTCCAAGCTTCTCTCTTCCCTGCCTCTTCAAGAAGGGTGACTTGATGTTGTTCAAGAGATCTTCGTCCAAGGAATTGGGTCGTCTTCTCCTAATGATCCCATTCCCTTTCATTTCATTATCTCTTGCTCTCTACCCTTTTTCATTTCTCCCCTCTTTCGATATCCACATCTGCCTATTTTTCTCCCCTCTCCCTTCTTCCCTCATCATATGACTAAGACCAGCGTCAGGAAACACTTGTTCTGTTTCCTGTTCCTTGTACGGGACTGCAGTAATTATCTGTTCAAGGGAGAAAAGTGCGTGGAAGTCAGGGATCAAACCTCCCTTTTATCTTGGGCTTTTCATTTCTCTTCTATCGTTTCTTATTCGTCTCTCTCTTGTCATTTCTTCCTTTTTTCTATATGCTTCTTTTTTTATCTCTTCCTCTTCACTCACCAATCTTCTTTTCCCTTACTTCCCATTCTGTCTTTCCTTATTGCTGGTTCCTTTCCTCTCTTGTGCCCTTTCTTCTGTCTTAACACCAGCCTTCTTACTTCCCCTCCCTACCTATTATCCTTCCTTTCCTACCCCCATGATCGCGCCCCCTCCCACTACCTCCGTTCCCAATGATCCGTCCCCCTCTTCTACCTCCCTCCCATCCTCCCTCTCTTCCTCTTTCACTTCCTCCTTCCCTTCCACCCTCCCTCGCTCCCTCTCTCCCTCCCACCTCCACACCTCATCCTCCCAGGCTAATGACGCTATTCTGACCTTCGACCTGGAGATAATTGATCATAATTGGCAGGATTTAAAGATGGCGTTGGGGTCCGTCTTTTTTAGACACCCCCGAGTCTTATGCTGTTGTTGTTCTTTTGTTTCTTTTGTCATTGATTTTTTATTGCTGATATTTTTGCTTCTGTTGGTCTTACGTTGTTAATTTTTGTTGTTGTTGATATTTTTCTTGTCGTTGTTGATCCCATACGCGTCATACAACACTTGGAAAATATCTGGCGATTAAGTTTGATATGTGGAATTTGATCCAGTTTCCTGGATCCAGAGTCTTTACCATCCTCATGATAGCCAAACCCCCCCCTCTAGAGCGTGTGTGTGTGTGTGTGTGTGTGTGTGTGTGTGTGTGTGTGTGTGTGTGTGTGTGTGTGTGTGTGTGTGTGTGTGTGTGTGTGTGTGTGTGACTGTATAATTTTTCTTTAATATATAGTTAGCCGGGACAGATTGGCTACTATATTAGTATCGGAGTATCAAGCCTTCACCACTTCTTGCGCTGAATAACCCATGCGGGCTTAGCGCCCCCTTACATTAACTAATACCAGCAATTTCCCAACCCGAAAAATGTATGAATATAGAAACGAACTACAGTGTAAAATTGTTATACATTCCTGAAAGCAATACCTCATTCCCATTTCATGTTTCAAACACTGACTCGCCTCTTCCCCTCCAACTCGCACACTGAAGGCTCGATCCTCCGTCTGCTACTCCCAGTCTTTAACCACCCAGCAAAAATCATCACATGAAGCAAGTCTCCACAAACTCATCAATATCTTCACTTTCAGAGCTTCAGATAATCCTTAATAAATTTTACATGTTTTACCTTGACCAGTTTAAAAACATAATCTCTTTAACAGAAATTTCAGTAAATGTAGTTAAAAATTAACGTGAAACTAATTTAGTTTTGATAATAATGGTAATTTATAATAATTATAATACATAAATAATCCGCACATAGAGAGAGAAGCTTACGACGACGTTTCGAATCGACTTGGACCATTTACAAGTCACACTGACACACGAGAGTGAAGGAGCCAGAGCCGGGACCAAGAGAGGAAGACAAAGAAGTTGTGATAATACTTGAAGTGGAAGTAGTAGTCTAACTTTCTTATTTTTTTGCACTATCGTCACCACGTTTCTTACGCCATTTCTCTTTCTTAAATATTCTCTCTCTCTCTCTCTCTCTCTCTCTCTCTCTCTCTCTCTCTCTCTCTCTCTCTCTCTCTCTCTCTCTCTCTCTCTCTCTCTCTCTCTCTCTCTTTCTCATTTGCTAATTCACATTTTCGATCTTCCTCCCAAGCTATCTTTCCCTCATTATTTCACCCTTATTCAAACTTTCACTATTATTCTCACTCTCTTACTTATTATTTCGCTCGTTATCTCTCACCCTTTTACTCATTTTCGTTCATTATCTCACTCAATTTTTTCTCTCAGTCAGTAGAGCTCAAAGGACAAAAAAAAAAAAATGTGATAAACAGAGTATGGAAGACGGGACACACACACACACACACACACACACACACACACACACACACACACACACACACACACACATTCACTCACCTTGCAGATATTAAGTTTACAAGGTGGTTTAACCGCCTTGTAAACCTGTAACACAGTTGTCACCTGTGGGTCAGATTTTCTTCCTTTTGAACCAGGTTGTTGCTGTTACCATCACAGTCTGGTTGATCAGGCACTTGGAGGTAGTGATCGAGTTCCCTCATATATTTCTGGTATCTGCTGGCAGCAGGTTGAATAGTCGACGCCCACGGGTGTCGACACATCCTTCTGTTATTGTGTACATGGTGTTCACATGGTTTATTTCACAAACTTAATTAACTGGGTGAGTGGCTAACGCACTGGCCTTTGAATATTAAAACTCACTCGCCATTGGTTCAAACCCCACCCGTTCCATGGCTTGTTTGCAGTCGCGTTATTACGATTTTGCGAGTCTCGCTCAAATTCATTGTTAGGTCAGTACAAGAGAAGCAAGAACAAAGAGAAACGTCTCCAGCGCTCCTGAAGTTACCTTCAACATATCACTGCTTAAGCTGGGACACGCTCGTGACCCCAGTCTTCTTGCACCCTCTTCCCTGCACTCTGAGACACTCCGCCAGCAGCAAGCATCATTACGCTACCTGTGCTCGCATATCCGAGTCAGCCGCCAGCCTCGTCTCACAGCAAAAATACTGAGAGAGATTGCAGGAGAATATACACTCTGACAAAGCGAATACTCCTGTGTTATTGCGAATGTCGATAGAATTGTCAATGTTATTCTGATATGCATAAAAAAGAGACATGCAGTCAGGTGTAATCAGGTATGCAGTCAGGTGTAATCAGGTATGCAGTCAGGTGTAATCAGGTATGCAGTCAGGTCTATTTACGTATGAATGAAGGTGTGAAACGTTATTCATTAGCATGTCAGTAATGTATGCAAAAGCAACTTTATTATCAAAACGTTTCGGTCACAGGAGGATTTATCAGCTGGTTGATAAAGCCAGTGGTGGGCGAAATGTCTTTTTTTTATCTTTATTCTGGTATTATAATCTTTATTTGTAACTCTGAGATACACATTGTAGTTCCTTACTTGAAGTTGGCCCTTGAAGAAAGGTGCCTTGATGTTGGTGAAGAGCTCTTGATCCAAGTTAACTTCACGGGGATTACCTTGATATTGGTCTATTTTAAGACTTTTCACTCAAGGAGCACTTTAATTTACCCTTGTGCAAAACGTTCTCTCCTTTTCTGAAGTGTCATTGAACGTATTTCCTCATCTTGCTGATCCTCCTCTTCCTCGGATCAAACCTGATTCCCTTCCAAATTAAGCGTATTGAGTCATGTCAATATTTGTCTTAACTCCTAAGGAGACAGAAACATGAAATTTGAGAAGCTATTTTTCTTCAGTTGAAAATGGCCTAAACATCGGGGTTATATACATCCAGAAATGTATATGTCTTTCAGTGTAAATATTTTTGTCTGGTATATCAAGAATTAGAAATGGCAGAATTATTGAAAATTTAAACAGTATATTTTTGGTTTAAACACTGTAAAAAGGCATTACAAACAGTATATTTTTGGTTTAAACACTGTAAAAAGGCATTACAAACAGTATATTTTTGGTTTAAACACTGTAAAAAGGCATTACAAACAGTATATTTTTGGTTTAAACACTGTAAAAAGGCATTACAAAAAGTCCCTTTAAAGAAATATGTTAAGAATAAGTACCAAAAAAAAATGTTTGGTCTATCGAAAATTTAAAATGGCAGAAAGGTGGAAAGTTTAAACAATATATTTTGGGTCTAAGCACTGAAAAAAGGCATTACAAAAAGTCCCTTCAAAGAAAAATGTTAAGAATGAGTAAATAAAAATATCTTCGTGGGGGAAGGGGGGAATATTTACTGCGAGGGACCTTTGTAAACCTTTGTATGTACACTAGAAGTTTACTTTAATTCCAGATATAGAATTAAAGTACCCGTACATAGGAGAGAGGAGCTTGTGACTTTGTAAATGTCGTAAGCTTCTCTCTCCTGTGTGCGAGTTGCCAATCGTTCTAGTCATGGTATAGTGCCTTTTTTTTGTTAGGTAAGACACATGCAACAGTTAGGTATCTTTATTTCGAAACGTTTCGTCTACACAGTAGGCTTCTTCAGTCGAGTACAGAAAAGTTGGTATAAGCAGAAGCGATGTGAAGACGATGTAATGTTTAACGTATCCTTGACTGGTGGCTTGCAGGTATTATATCTATACACACAATTAGTATTTGCTTAATGTTTAATAATGTTTAGTGTGACCTATGACGGGGGCCTGTCAGCTAGGGACAATGACCAGAGATCTTTGCTTAAATTACCCGGTGTCAGTACAATCATTTAAGGTTTATAATATGTGTAATTATGTCATTGTTAACATCGTGAAGTTGATAGGAAAACTTTTGTGATATTTACACCTGAGATAAACTATTTGTACACGAACGTGGCTGGGGCTAGTCTTCTGGTTACCTGCCAAGACAGCCATCCACTAGCACACCTCTCTGAATCAGTCCTATCCTAAGCTGGCTAGGGAAGATACGCTTTTTGAGGACCTCTGTAGACATTAAGCATAAACCCCCAATGGCAAATCTTTTCGTAGGTTCTCATTTGCACACACTCCTGAGAGCCTTAGTAAATATCATGTAAGAGGTTATGAAGGAATGTTGTGTTTACTGAGATGTCCTCTGAATTGTACAAAGATTTTCTTTGTAGTAAGGAAATATTAATGCGCCTGTATTTCATTTCATCACATCTAATTTTTGAATGAGTGGTAGGGGTCGTTCAAGGAAGGGCTGGAGGGAGGAGGGTGAACGAGCCTTTTAAGTCGTAGAGACTTGAGCATCCAGCCGGCTTGTATGAGCGTGTTAGAGCTGAGTGGTGATAGGTAGGCTTTAATGTTTGATGTGCTGTTACAGTGCGAGCATAGTAAAGTATATGAAAGGGGATTCAGAAAAGCCAGTTAGCCGGACTTTAGTCCTGGAAGTGGGAAATACAGTGCCTACACTCTAACAGATACATATATATATGTATAGCGTGATAAATGCTTATAACAATTGTTTTTTCGAGTAGTCAAACCGAAGTTCTGTCAAGGGACACTACGCAGCAGTGTCCACTAGGCCATCCTGCCTTTAAATATCGCTAGCAAACCTGCTGCCCGCTGTAGCTGTGAAATTTATTGTAACCAACTGCAATCTTTCTACGAGATTTTACAATCATTACCCCTCTATCGCCTGAACCTGAGCTAGAGGCCGTGGAAATCACTTTGTATATGTAAGACAGAGAGAGAGAGAGTGAGAGTGAGAGAGAGAGATAGAGAGGTCGGCACACCTCTGGCATAACAAGGATTGAGTAAATAACGGTAAATGTGTTTCCTTTTTTATCATTTTGCTTCATCTTACCTCGCGGTCAGAAGGCCTCTGAGTGTCTTACAAAAAATACAAGAATAAAAGCATCGAGGATCAGCACTAAGAGCCCTACTTACCTTAAGTAAAAACTTTGAAAATTTAGGACCAATTCCACTAGAGGACTTGATTGAATTTTTACGAGCTTACTGCAGTCAACCGCGAGACACGGAAACAGTTTGGGACCACTCAGGGAGAGGGGAAAATGGACAGTTTTTTCCCCCTCGCTGTATGCCAGGAGGAAGGTAGGGGAGGGAAGAAGCATGCGGTGGACAAGGGGAAGTGAGGAAAAGGTAAATTAGAGACGAGAACTGTTTTCATTTAGTGGATAAGAGGGAGGAGAAAGAATGGAAGTGAGAAGGGGAATAGGAGACTGGACAGAAATGGGGGAGAAATGAAAACTAGTAAAGGAGGGATAAGAAGAAACGAAATTTGGAAAAGGGGGAAGAAAAGTACTAGGGAAGAAGATGGGTAGGAAAGAAAGAGCAGTAAAGAAGACTAGGAACTGAGAGAGAAGGGATGAGTACTAAAACAATAGAAGAGAAAGAAACTCGAAAAGGATTAAGCAGAAGAGTAGAAAGGAAGACTGGAGAGAAAGAAAGAAACTTAGGAAATGTGAGAAGAGAAAAGAGAACTATACAGTGAGGGAAGAAATGAAGTCTAAAAAGGAAAGAAAAAGGAAAAAAAACTTACTAACAAAAGAAGAAAGATTGTGAAAGAGAGGGAGGAAAAAATAAGGTTAGGGAGGGAGGCAGGAAGAATTAGGGAGGAGAAGTAAACACACTCTTGCATTTAGATCAGAATCAAGTGCTTCCTCTTTTTTCTTCAGCGTTTTTACCTCACCTGAGTGGCTGAGTGGCCAGGCATGGTAAATTCACCTGAGTGGCCAGGCGTGGTAAACTGACCTGAGTGGCTGAGTGGCCAGGCATGGTAAACTGACCTGAGTGGCTGAGTGGCCAGGCATGGTAAACTGACCTGAGTGGCTGAGTGGCCAGGCATGGTAAACTGACCTGAGTGGCTGAGTGGCCAGGCATGGTAAACTCACCTGAGTGGCTGAGTGGCCAGGCATGGTAAACTCACCTGAGTGGCTGAGTGGCCAGGCATGGTAAACTCACCTGAGTGACTGAGTGGCCAGGCATGGTAAACTCACCTGAGTGGCCAGGCGTGGTAAACTGACCTGAGTGGCTGAATGGCCAGGCATGGTAAACTCACCTGAGTGGCTGAGTGGCCAGGCATGGTAAACTCACCTGAGTGGCCAGGCATGGTAAACTCACCTGAGTGGCTGAGTGGCCAGGCATGGTAAACTCACCTGAGTGGCTGAGTGGCCAGGCATGGTAAACTCACCTGAGTGGCTGAGTGGCCAGGCATGGTAAACTCACCTGAGTGGCTGAGTGGCCAGGCATGGTAAACTCACCTGAGTGGCTGAGTGGCCAGGCATGGTAAACTCACCTGAGTGGCTGAGTGGCCAGGCATGGTAAACTCACCTGAGTGGCTGAGTGGCCAGGCATGGTAAACTCACCTGAGTGGCTGAGTGGCCAGGCATGGTAAACTCACCTGAGTGGCTGAGTGGCCAGGCAAGGTAAACTCACCTGAGTGGCTGAGTGGCCAGGCATGGTAAACTCACCTGAGTGGCTGAGTGGCCAGGCATGGTAAACTCACCTGAGTGGCTGAGTGGCCAGGCATGGTAAACTGACCTGAGTGGCTGAGTGGCCAGGCATAGTAAACTCACCTGAGCGGCTGAGTGGCCAGGCAAGATAAACTCACCTGAGTGGCTGAGTGGCCAGGCAAGATAAACTCACCTGAGTGGCTGAGTGACCAGGTATGGTAAACTGACCTGAGTGGCTGAGTGGCCAGGCAAGGTAAACTCACTTAGTGGCTGAGTGGCCAGGCATGGTAAACTCACTTAGTGGCTGAGTGGCCAGGCATGGTAAACTCACCTGAGTGGCCAGGCATAGTAAACTGACCTGAGTGGCTGAGTGGCCAGGCAAGGTAAACTCACCTAGTGGCTGAGTGGCCAGGCAAGGTAAACTCACCTAGTGGCTGAGTGGCCAGGCATGGTAAACTCACCTAGTGGCTGAGTGGCCAGGTAAGGTAAACTCACCTAGTGGCTGAGTGGCCAGGCAAGGTAAATTCACCAAAATAGCCAAGTGGCCAAGCAACGTAAACTCACCAAAGCAGCCAAGTGGCCAAGCAAAGTATACAACCCAAAATGGCCGAGTGGTCAGGCGAGGTAAACTCATTTGTGGAAGTTGCCTCGTTGACTGGGGTCAGTACGACTACTCAGTCACCTGAGATGTAAACTAATGTCTTCCCTCTCTCGCGTATTTTTTTTCTTTATTTTCCTTCTTCTATATCTTTTTTTCTTTTTTCTATTTGCTCCCCCCCCCCCCCCATCTCTATTTTCCCTCTGTTTTTTTATATCTGTTTTTCACAATATTCCTCAATTATTTTTTATTTCTATTCTCTCTTCCATTTTCCCCTTTTCTTTTTCTGTTTCATCTCTTTCCACATTTTCTTTTATCTTCTCAGTATTCCTCATTTTTTCTATTTCTACTCTCTCTCCCTCTCTCTCTCTCTCTCTTTCTTTCTCTTTCTTTCTTTCTCTTTCTTTCTTTCTCTTTCTTTCTCTCTTTCTTTCTCTCTTTCTTTCTCTCTTTCTCTCTCTTTCTCTCTCTTTCTCTCTCTCTTTCTCTCTCTCTCTCTTTCTCTCTTTCTCTCTCTTTCTCTCTCTCTCTCTTTCTCTCTCTCTTTCTCTCTCTCTCTCTCTCTCTCTCTCTCTTTCTCTCTCTCTCTCTTTCTCTCTCTCTCTCTCTCTCTCTCTCTCTCTCTCTCTCTCTCTCTCTCTCTCTCTCTCTCTCTCTCTCTCATTTTTACCTTCTCTTTTTCTGTTTCGTTTCTTTCTATTTGATCTTTTTTTTCTGTTTGCTGTCACTTTTATCTGTTTATTTTCCCTGTTTACTATTGCCACTTTTTTTTTCTTTCATCCCCCTCTTTTCCAATCTCTCTTTCTGTCTCTGTCATATCTCTCTCTTTTCTCTACTTCTCTTCCCTTTTCCACCCCCTCTTTTCCCCCTTCTCTTTGGCCATTTTCCTCTGTTTCCATTTCTTATTTATATAAATCTAAACAGAGCAAAATGTCATTTTTGCTCTGTTTAGATTTAGATAAATTAGGAATAGAAATAGAGGAAAATAGCAAAACAGAAAGGGAAATAAAGAGAGGGTGGAAAAGGGAAAGGAAGTAGAGAAAATTATCATTAATTATAGAAGTGGATATATCAGTTAAAAGAGGAAATAGATGTATTTAAGAAATATATATCTGTGGGACATTTATCATCAATATATTTGCATAATATACCAGAGGTATATCTAGCATATCAGAGGTATGTTTGAGGAATATCAGAGGAATATTTGAGGTATATCGAAGATATATTTGAAATATAACAGAGATATATTTGGGGTGTATCAGAAGTATACCAGTTTATTCATGGTATATCAGAGGTATATTTGGAGCACAGTTGTGTCTCCGTTTTGGGGGGAGTTAGTTGAGAATGTTTCTAACCACAGTTATTTGTCTGATTCTTTACTTTGTGTTTCTCACCTTGTGTGTTCCTCACCCTGTGTGTTCCTCACCCTGTGTGTTCCTCACCCTGTGTGTTCCTCACCCTGTGTGTTCCTCGCCTTGTGTGTTCCTCACCCTGTGTGTTCCTCACCCTGTGCGTTTCTCACCTTGTGAGTTCTTCACCTTGTGTGTTCCTCACCTCATGTGTTCCTCACCTTGTGAGTTCCTCACCCTGTGTGTTCATCACCCTGTGTGTTCCTCACCTTGTGTGTTCCTCACCTTGTGTGTTCCTCACCTTGTGTGTTCATCACCTTGTGTGTTCCTCACCTTGTGTGTTCCTTACATTGTGTGTTCCTCACCTTGTGTGTTCCTCACCTCGTGTGTTCCTCACCTTGTGTGTTCATCATCTCGTGTGTTCCTCACCTTGTGTGTTCCTCACCTTGTGTGTTCCTCACCTTGTGTGTTCCTCACCTTGTGTGTTCCTCACCTTGTGTGTTCCTCACCTTGTGTGTTCCTCACCTCGTGTGTTCATCATCTCGTGTGTTCCTCACCTTGTGTGTTCCTCACCTTGTGTGTTCCTCACCTTGTGTGTTCCTCACCTTGTGTGTTCCTCATCTTGTGTGTTCATCATCTCGTGTGTTCCTCACCTTGTGTGTTCCTCACCTTGTGTGTTCCTAACCTCGTGTGTTCCTAACCTCGTGTGTTCCTCACCTTGTGTGTTCCTCACCTTGTGTGTTCCTCACCTTGTGTGTTCCTCACCTCGTGTGTTCCTCACCTCGTGTGTTCCTCACCTCGTGTGTTCCTCACCTCGTGTGTTCCTCACCTCGTGTGTTCCTCACCTCGTGTGTTCCTCACCTCGTGTGTTCCTCACCTCGTGTGTTCCTCACCTCGTGTGTTCCTCACCTCGTGTGTTCCTCACCTCGTGTGTTCCTCACCTCGTGTGTTCCTCACCTCGTGTGTTCCTCACCTCGTGTGTTCCTCACCTCGTGTGTTCCTCACCTCGTGTGTTCCTCACCTCGTGTGTTCCTCACCTCGTGTGTTCCTCACCTCGTGTGTTCCTCACCTCGTGTGTTCTTCACCTTGTGTGTTCCTCACCTTGTGTGTTCCTCACCTCGTGTGTTCCTCACCTTGTGTGTTCCTCACCTTGTGTGTTCCTCGCCTCGTGTGTTCCTCACCTTGTGTGTTCATCATCTCGTGTGTTCCTCACCTCGTGTGTTCCTCACCTCGTGTGTTCCTCACCTCGTGTGTTCCTCACCTCGTGTGTTCCTCACCTCGTGTGTTCCTCACCTCGTGTGTTCCTCACCTCGTGTGTTCCTCACCTCGTGTGTTCCTCACCTCGTGTTCCTCACCTCGTGTTCCTCACCTCGTGTGTTCCTCACCTTGTGTGTTCCTCACCTCGTGTGTTCCTCACCTTGTGTGTTCTTCACCTTGTGTGTTCCTCACCTCGTGTGTTCCTCACCTCGTGTGTTCATCACCTTGTGTGTTCTCGACCTTGTGTGTTCCTCACCTTATGTGTTCTTCACCTTGTGTGTTCCTCACCTCGTGTGTTCCTCACCTCGTGTGTTCCTCACCTCGTGTGTTCCTCACCTCGTGTGTTCCTCACCTCGTGTGTTCCTCACCTTGTGTGTTCCTCACCTCGTGTGTTCTTCACCTTGTGTGTTCCTCACCTCGTGTGTTCATCTCCTGGCGTTTTCAGACACCACTTCCTAGTATTAATAATTCTTCATATAATTCAAATCACATAATTCTGTTTTTCAGTCTTCCTAAGAAATTCTGTTTTTTGAAAAAAAAATATATGAAGAAAACTGTGAAAATAATGAGAAAAAATGTTTCTTCCATTTCTCCAAATTATTCTTTTATTACATTAATTATAGTTATACTTCGCTTATGTTTACAACATCGGGAAATGAGAGAGAAATGGAAACAATAAAGGAATGAGAAATTCTGTCTAGACCGAATTTCTCATCCTCAGTAAAACACCCATTAGACCTCAAGGTCAGATTCGTCATGATCACCCGTAGCTCGGTTGGTAGCGCACTCAGCTCTCACACAGAGGTCAAGGGGTCGATCCCCGGTACGGTTGGAAACATTAGGATGTGTTTCCTTAAGATAACTGTTGTCCATTTTCACTTATCAATAAAATAGGTACCTGGGTGTTAGTCGACTGGTGTGGGTCGCATCCTGGGACAAAATTGACCTAATTTGCCCGAAATGCTCTGCATAACAAGCGGCTTTCTACATATGTCATTGATGGCAGCTATGGTCTATATACCTTGTATATGTACTTGAAGAAATAAAGATTATTATTATTATTATTATTATTATTATTATTATTATTATTATTATTATTATTAAGGACACGTCATGACCTTCAAATCACACCCGTCTTGATCTTCCAACCACGACTGTCATGGCCTCAAGACCACACAGAACAGCATTGAACTGGCCACATATTTCACTTCTCTATCTAACCTTCTGCTTCTGAATAACCACAACTTACACAGCTATCACGACAAGCAGGAGTTGTGGCTGTACCTCCACAACACCAGGGAGAGGAAAGGAGAAGAGAGGAGAGATGGGAGTAAGGAGAGGAGGAGGAGGAGGTGGTAGAATGGGAAGGAGGAGAGGAGACAGAAGAGGGAGGAAGAGAAGGAGGGAGAAGATATGGGAAAATGAGAAACGGATGGAGGTAAGTAGCTTCATAAGAGAAGTGGACTTAAAGAGAAGGGAATAAGAGAAAATAGGAGTAGGAACAGCAGCATAATTAAAAGCGGAAGCAGGGTAAGGAAGAGCGGAGGGAAGACCTGGAAGGAGCAGTAGTTGCAGCAACCTCTGGTAACGAGAATATCAGAACTCGGGAAATAAACAGTGATGTAAAAGGAAAACAGGATAAGAGCAAATACACAAAGCCAACCAAAACACACACACACAGGAGCCAGGAGCTGAGTCTCGACCCCTGCAACCACAATTAGGTGAGTACACGCACACATACAAGGGTTGCTGATAGGTAACTCTTGGATCACTGGTGTTTCAGTGAACCTGGAACCTAACACTGAGGAAACCCTTGGCACCCTTTCTTCGAGGGAGGGACAATATGTGAAGAAATTAGAACAATGCTCTTTTGGTGGTTCAAGCACCTTAATTAACCTGTGTCCTTCCCTATGCTAAACAGCACCACCCTGCTGGCTAGCACTAAATGGAACGTAAGTGTCGACCAGGGTAAATGCACGTGAAGAGACCCCTCACATTCTGTCTGCCATTTTTCCTGAGATACAAACTGTTCTCATTGGAACGTCCAGATGGCATATCTGAGTTGCTGCCTCATGAAGACTGAGTTTTTTTTCTCGGCTATTCACTAGACTGTCATCTCATTGACTCTATTGAGCGCGACATGTCATCCTTTGGAATTTCCATAGCTGAGAGTTTGCAAATTATATTATCACACCACTGTGACTACAGATGCACTTAGGGTGACAGTAGTGGCCAAGGCTAACATTCCAAGTACACAGAAATATACCTGATTGGATGAATCTTATTAGACAGTGTTGTGGTGAGAGGATGAGTTTAAAAGCATAAGATTAGCTAACCACGGGTTAGGTAATCACCATATATGCATAAACATTTACTATTTCCACTGGGAAATGCGAAACTAAATTCAATTCTCATCTTGATGTGATGCAAAATGGCACTGATAAAATGGACGTTTTATTGCCAGGGCTCTGGAGTGCTGCCAAGTATAGGAAAAATCGTAAATACTTCCACATCAAAATTTAAAAGTGATACGTTGGACGAGGGACAGAGATAGATAGAGAAAACGAGAGAGAGAGAGAGAGAGAGGTTGACTTCATTTAGGAAATACATTATTATTATTATTATTTCAATTATTTTTGCATTATTATTATAATTTTATTATGAAAAAGTCACTAATAATAAAAATAATAATAGTAAATATACATTGCACAATTCACTTTTATCACCACCAACCACAATATATATATATATATATATATATATATATATATATATATATATATATATATATATATATATATGTCGTGCCGAATATGTAAAACTGGTCAATTAGCAAGAACTCATTTAAAGTTAAGTCCTTTCTAAAATTTTCTCTTATACGTTTAAAGATATATTTTTTTCATTAATGTTAATGTAAAAATTTTTAATTTTGCACCAAAAGAATCTTAGAAAACTTACCTAACCTTATTATAACAAGAACAATTTATTTTAGCCTAATCCTACTTAATATATTTTAAATTTGTGTACAATAATTTAATACTATACAAACACAGTGAAATATATTTTTTTCGTTAGGTTCAGAATGATTTTGGCGAAATTATTGCATACACAAATTTTCGCTTGTCCTATATGGCAAGTTGAGCGTTGTTATTTAAGCCAAGATGGCAAGTTCTGCCTATTCAGTACGACATATATATATATATATTTTATTTATTTTTTTTATTATCACACCGGCCGATTCCCACCAAGGCAGGGTGGCCCGAAAAAGAAAAACTTTCACCATCATTCACTCCATCACTGTCTTGCCAGAAGGGTGCTTTACACTACAGTTTTTAAACTGCAACATTAACACCCCTCCTTCAGAGTGCAGGCACTGTACTTCCCATCTCCAGGACTCAAGTCCGGCCTGCCGGTTTCCCTGAATCCCTTCATAAATGTTACTTTGCTCACACTCCAACAGCACGTCAAGTATTAAAAACCATTTGTCTCCATTCACTCCTATCAAACACGCTCACGCATGCCTGCTGGAAGTCCAAGCCCCTCGCACACAAAACCTCCTTTACCCCCTCCCTCCAACCCTTCCTAGGCCGACCCCTACCCCGCCTTCCTTCCACTACAGACTGATACACTCTTGAAGTCATTCTGTTTCGCTCCATTCTCTCTACATGTCCGAACCACCTCAACAACCCTTCCTCAGCCCTCTGGACAACAGTTTTGGTAATCCCGCACCTCCTCCTAACTTCCAAACTACGAATTCTCTGCATTATATTCACACCACACATTGCCCTCAGACATGACATCTCCACTGCCTCCAGCCTTCTCCTCGCTGCAACATTCATCACCCACGCTTCACACCCATATAAGAGCGTTGGTAAAACTATACTCTCATACATTCCCCTCTTTGCCTCCAAGGACAAAGTTCTTTGTCTCCACAGACTCCTAAGTGCACCACTCACTCTTTTTCCCTCATCAATTCTATGATTCACCTCATCTTTCATAGACCCATCCGCTGACACGTCCACTCCCAAATATCTGAATACGTTCACCTCCTCCATACTCTCTCCCTCCAATCTGATATTCAATCTTTCATCACCTAATCTTTTTGTTATCCTCATAACCTTACTCTTTCCTGTATTCACCTTTAATTTTCTTCTTTTGCACACCCTACCAAATTCATCCACCAATCTCTGCAACTTCTCTTCAGAATCTCCCAAGAGCACAGTGTCATCAGCAAAGAGCAGCTGTGACAACTCCCACTTTGTGTGTGATTCTTTATCTTTTAACTCCACGCCTCTTGCCAAGACCCTCGCATTTACTTCTCTTACAACCCCATCTATAAATATATTAAACAACCACGGTGACATCACACATCCTTGTCTAAGGCCTACTTTTACTGGGAAAAAATTTCCCTCTTTCCTACATACTCTAACTTGAGCCTCACTATCCTCGTAAAAACTCTTCACTGCTTTCAGTAACCTACCTCCTACACCATACACTTGCAACATCTGCCACATTGCCCCCCTATCCACCCTGTCATACGCCTTTTCCAAATCCATAAATGCCACAAAGACCTCTTTAGCCTTATCTAAATACTGTTCACTTATATGTTTCACTGTAAACACCTGGTCCACACACCCCCTACCTTTCCTAAAGCCTCCTTGTTCATCTGCTATCCTATTCTCCGTCTTACTCTTAATTCTTTCAATTATAACTCTACCATACACTTTACCAGGTACACTCAACAGACTTATCCCCCTATAATTTTTGCACTCTCTTTTATCCCCTTTGCCTTTATACAAAGGAACTATGCATGCTCTCTGCCAATCCCTAGGTACCTTACCCTCTTCCATACATTTATTAAATAATTGCACCAACCACTCCAAAACTATATCCCCACCTGCTTTTAACATTTCTATCTTTATCCCATCAATCCCGGCTGCCTTACCCCCTTTCATTTTACCTACTGCCTCACGAACTTCCCCCACACTCACAACTGGCTCTTCCTCACTCCTACAAGATGTTATTCCTCCTTGCCCTATACACGAAATCACAGCTTCCCTATCTTCATCAACATTTAACAATTCCTCAAAATATTCCTTCCATCTTCCCAATACCTCTAACTCTCCATTTAATAACTCTCCTCTCCTATTTTTAACTGACAAATCCATTTGTTCTCTAGGCTTTCTTAACTTGTTAATCTCACTCCAAAACTTTTTCTTATTTTCAACAAAATTTGTTGATAACATCTCACCCACTCTCTCATTTGCTCTCTTTTTACATTGCTTCACCACTCTCTTAACTTCTCTCTTTTTCTCCATATACTCTTCCCTCCTTGCATCACTTCTACTTTGTAAAAACTTCTCATATGCTAACTTTTTCTCCCTTACTACTCTCTTTACATCATCATTCCACCAATCGCTCCTCTTCCCTCCTGCACCCACTTTCCTGTAACCACAAACTTCTGCTGAACACTCTAACACTACATTTTTAAACCTACCCCATACCTCTTCGACCCCATTGCCTATGCTCTCATTAGCCCATCTATCCTCCAATAGCTGTTTATATCTTACCCTAACTGCCTCCTCTTTTAGTTTATAAACCTTCACCTCTCTCTTCCCTGATGCTTCTATTCTCCTTGTATCCCATCTACCCTTTACTCTCAGTGTAGCTACAACTAGAAAGTGATCTGATATATCTGTGGCCCCTCTATAAACATGTACATCCTGAAGTCTACTCAACAGTCTTTTATCTACCAATACATAATCCAACAAACTACTGTCATTTCGCCCTACATCATATCGTGTATACTTATTTATCCTCTTTTTCTTAAAATATGTATTACCTATAACTAAACCCCTTTCTATACAAAGTTCAATCAAAGGGCTCCCATTATCATTTACACCTGGCACCCCAAACTTACCTACCACACCCTCTCTAAAAGTTTCTCCTACTTTAGCATTCAAGTCCCCTACCACAATTACTCTCTCACTTGGTTCAAAGGCTCCTATACATTCACTTAACATCTCCCAAAATCTCTCTCTCTCCTCTGCATTCCTCTCTTCTCCAGGTGCATACACGCTTATTATGACCCACTTCTCGCATCCAACCTTTACTTTAATCCACATAATTCTTGAATTTACACATTCATATTCTCTTTTCTCCTTCCATAACTGATCATTTAACATTACTGCTACCCCTTCCTTTGCTCTAACTCTCTCAGATACTCCAGATTTAATCCCATTTATTTCCCCCCACTGAAACTCTCCTACCCCCTTCAGCTTTGTTTCGCTTAGGGCCAGGACATCCAACTTCTTTTCATTCATAACATCAGCAATCATCTGTTTCTTGTCATCCGCACTACATCCACGCACATTTAAGCAACCCAGTTTTATAAAGTTTTTCTTCTTCTCTTTTTTAGTAATTGTATACAGGAGAAGGGGTTACTAGCCCATTGCTCCCGGCATTTTAGTCGCCTCATACGACACGCATGGCTTACGGAGGAAAGATTCTTTTCCACTTCCCCATGGACAATAGAAGAAATAAAAAAGAACAAGAGCTATTTAGAAAAAGGAGAAAAACCTAGATGTATGTATATATATATATATGCATGTGCGTGTCTGTGAAGTGTGACCAAAGTGTAAGTAGGAGTAGCAAGATATCCCTGTTATCTTAGCGTGTTTATGAGACAGAAAAAGAAACCAGCAATATATATATAAATATATATATATATATAAATATATATATAAATATAAATATATATATAAATATAAATATATATATAAATATATATTTCCTCCATGGGGAAGTGGAACAGAATTCTTCCTCCGTAAGCCATGCATGTTGTAAGAGGCGACTAAAATGCCAGGAGCAAGGGGCTAGTAACCCTTTCTCCTGTATATATTACTAAATGTAAAAGGAGAAACTTTTGTTTATCCTTTTGGGCCACCCCGCCTCGGTGGGATACGGCCGGTGTGTTGAAAGATATATATATATATATATATATATATATATATATATATATATATCTATATATATATATATATATATATGAAGCAATTCGCAAGCTGGCGAAATTATTGACAATCATTATCTCTCAGTCCAAAGCAGGATTCGAACCTGCAAACTCAGCATCAGAGTACACAGTGCTTTATCCACACAGCCAGACTCCACACAGGTATATAACACAGCCACACTCTGGAGTCAGGCTCTATGGATAAAGCACTGCATACTCTGATGCCGAGCTTCCAGGTTCGAATCCTGCTGTGGACTGAGAGATAATGTTTGTATATACATTTATAGATAACCACCTAGCTGACTACCGTCGCAAAGTATTTAAGACATCATTCACCTTATATCAACAGGGTGTAACAATGTACCTTATTAAAATAATAATCAACTTCGATATATAGTAGTGTTTTGCGTATTTTACAAAGACAATTTAAGTTGACATTTTTTCAAGAGGAACTCATAGAGCAGTTGTAAATACTTTTTTATCCAGAAATAATTGTCTGGATATCCGTGAGCATTATATACCTCTTTTTTTGGGGTATATACAGAGAGATGTGTATCATTTAGAGTTTATTTTAGTCCCTGTTTAAAGGATTAAAGTATTTATGGATAATATCCAGTTTATCTCCATTCCCTCTGGCAGTTGCCGGAGGGAATGGAGGGTAGGGAGAGAACCTTCCCGTTTGCTATCCTTGTCACAGAGATCTAGATAATACATGATGATCTTAAGTCTAGAAAGATATAGTTCTTAGCAGATAGTTTTTAGGTGTGGGCTTTGAACTCCTCTGCTATCTGTTTTCCCATATGTTGCTATGTACTTCCATGTACTTCCATGTATTACCATGTACTACCATGTACTTCCATGTAATCCCATGTACTACCATGTACTCATTTCACTGGAGAACATATTAAAATTCAGTCTTATAACACACCTTTCCTTTCTTCCTAACTCCATCCCATCTTGTATCTCCTTTTCCCTATCTTCCACACCCTTTCTCTCTTCTATCCCTTTCTTTCCCAGCTCTTCTTTATAGTCCTATTCTCTCTCTCTCTTGTGGCAGTTTTTTAAACACTGGTGAGATAGTTACATGTTCCTGTAGTTCAGAATTCATACCGCGTCTAGGACAGAAATTTTCATTTTGCTAAATTTCTTTCATTTTGTTTTTTCCCCCTTGGCCTAATTTAGTTATTCCTTCTCTCTCTCTCTCTCTCTCTCTCTCTCTCTCTCTCTCTCTCTCTCTCTCTCTCTCTCTCTCTCTCTCTCTCTCTCTCTTCCCTACCTAATTCTCTAGATATTTATAATAAAGTTGGTAGAATTACCGACAATATGTAAAGTAAAAGGACACAAGTGCAACTAATGTGACATTTATTGTGGCAACGTTTCGCTCTCCAGGAGCTTTATCAAGCTTGATAAAGCTCCTGGAGAGCGAAACGTTGCCACAATAAATGTCACATTAGTTGCACTTGTGTCCTTTTACTTTACATAGATATTTATAATTATTCTTCGCCTCCTTATTTTCGATTGGGCTTTCTTCTCATCATTTATCGTCTTAGAAGTATTCCCCCTCCATCATTCTTCACTTCCTTCTCGTACTCCTCCTTTTCTTTCTCTTACTCCTCTTTATTCCCTCTTACTCTTATTTTTCCTCGTCTTACTCCTCCTTTTCTTCCTCTTTTTTTCTCTTCTCCTTTTCCCCTCTTAATCCTTCTTTCTCCCTCTTATTCCTTCTTTTCTCCTCTTACTCCTCCTTTCCCTCCTCTTGCTCATCCAGGACGTACATCACAAACCCTCTTCACCTATTCCTCTTGTGTCTCCTATTCCTCTTCTTATCAACCTTCCTCTTTAACTCGCATAATTCTGTATTCGTTTAAAAATTTTCATACCTCCCCTCCCTGCACTGTTCCCTTTCTTTTCTCCTTCTTCCTCTCCCCTTCCCCTCCCCCACTTATCCCCTCCCCACTTTTCCCCTCCCCCTACCCCTTCCAGAAAATGTTTTATATTCTCATGGTCGATTTGGCTCTGTAAAATATTCCGCGACTGCATTGATATGAGAGGGAATATTTGTGAGTATATTTTGACGTGTGTGTGTGTGTGTGTGTGTGTGTTTGTTGTAAACGTCATTATATAAATACGTAGTATTTACGTTCCTTATATGTAACAAAAAAATATTCTCATTATTTTACCATTTACATTTTCAGGTTTACCAGACATCAGAAATTAGCCAAAATAGCATAAGTTTACACTTATGAGTTTACCTGAACGGCATAAAGTTAACATTAGGAGATCCATGTTACCTGAGTACACTCAGTGTATGTACACTGGGAGAAAATGCTTCTGCCCACTGAGGGGGATTTTTTCCTGCTTATTATAAGCATTTATAAGCTTATTATAAGCATTTGAAGAGACTTCCAAAACATTTTTTCAGTTTTAAAGAAAAAAAACTTTTTTTTTGCCGTATTTCGTATTTATCATTTTTAAATTTTACGTAAACTAGACAACGAGAGAGAAAAAGAAAATGTAGCAACCATAGGGGAAAAGGGAGGAATTAGGATAAGGGTGAAGATCTAGGGGCAAGGAGATAGAGGATGGTGACAGGAAAGGAATAGAGGGTGATTAAGGATGGTATGGATGGTGATGGGTGAAGGATGAGGCATGGAGAGAGTGGGAGGGGAAGCTGAAGTGATGCCAAGAGGAGAGATAAAGAGGAGAAAGGGAGGTCGTCTCAAGTCTTCCCCCTTCCTGAACTTAAAGGAGGTTCCTTGACGCCGGTAAAGGGCTCTTGATACAAAGATACGAACTTGATCTCTCCTTGAGTCGAAACTGATTGTCTCCCATTCCACCCTCTTCCTCCAGGCGTTGTGTAAGTCCTTCAAGTTTTTCCTTTCTTCCCTTGAATGTAACAATAATAATAATAATAATAATAATAATAATAATATTATTATTATTATTATTATTATTATCTTTCCTCCATAAGCCATGCGTGTGGTAAGAAACAACTAAAATGCCGGGAGCAAGAGGCTAGTAACCCTTTTCTCATGTATAACTTACTAAATATTAAAAGAGTTCATTTCTATTTCCTCTTTTCTGGGTCACTTTGCCTCAGTGGGAGGCGCCCTGGGTGTTAAAAATAATAATAATAATAATAATAATAATAAATCTGTACATGCCTTTCCTTTCAATTAGGCTGAAATATGTGACAAATCTCTTTGAGTAGAGCGAGCATTTTGGGACATATTTAGAGCCTTATTTTCCCTTATTCAGAGCCTTATTTGGCCTTATTTAAAACCTTATTTGACCCTTATTATAGCCTTATTAAATCTGATCGAAGCGTTGCAATACCCACTCCTTTCAGTTGCAGAGCCTGCTCTTGCAAGGGTTGAGTTTCAGCTCTTGGACCCGCTTCTTACCCATGCTGCCTTTCTTACCTTCGTTTTTCCATCTTGTTGAAACCAAAATTATTTTAATCTGCAAATTCATCCAGATGTGTGTGTGTGTGTGTGTACTCACCTAATTGTACTCACCTAATTGTGGTTGCAGGGGTCGTGTGTGTGTGTAGGCTGTGTGTGTGTGTGTGCGATTTAATTCTTCTCATCAACTTCACGTCATCTGCGAACAGGGACACTTCAGAGTCTATTCCTTCCATCATGTCGTTCACATATATCAAAAATAGCACTGGTCCTAGAACTGACCCCTGTGGGACCCCGCTCGTAACAGGCGCCCACTGTGATACCTCTTCACGTACCATGACTCGTTGCTGCCTCCCTGTCAGGTATTCCCTTATCCATTGCAGTGCCCTTCCTTTTATGTGTGCCTGATCCTCCAGCTTCTGCACTAATCTCTTGTGGGGACAGTCTAGGAAAACGCAATCTACCCAACCCTCTCTCTCGTGTCTTACTTCTGTTACCTTGTCATAAAACTCCAGGAGGTTTGTGATACAAGATTTGCCTTCCATGAACCCATGCTGGTTTTCATTTATAATCTTGTTCCTTTCCAGGTGTTCGACCACTCTCCTCCTGATAATCTTCTCCATGACTTTGCATATTTTCACTACACGCAAACGTCAGTTGTATATTTTACATATATTTCAATACACCAAGAAATGCGAAATTCGCCACAGTGGAACACCGCAATCTTTACACTAGTATCGGATATCTTTGCATTTTCTTGATCTTGAGTGCAAGCAAAAATTTCTGGTGGTTGGGTCTACCTCTCGTGCAACTTGTGGGGACCCTTAGCCTCGGAGAAGTGGATTATTAAAAGGCTTTGAGGGAAAAATATTTTGATTTCCTACTAAGGCTTTTTTGAGCATTTCACTTCTCTTACTCGTGAGAGGATATATTTTTACTTTTGCTAGAGGCAAAAATTCCAGTGGTACCTTGCTGTAAGATCAGTGCAAATGTGGATAATGACTCACGAAATCGTCACATCATGATACCAGGAAAACCTGGGTTCGGGTGGTGTTAGAACCCATGGTGTTAGAACTCCAGGTCAGTGCGTAACCTACTGGGCCAGCTGGCTATAATAAGATTCATCCAACTAGGTTCTAACTCCGTCCGTACCGTGTTTTTTATGGGGTGGATAATGTTCACTATTCAGTTTTCTGTTCATGATTACAGTGGTACTAAAGTTGGCAGCAAAGTTTTCGCTATTACTCTCACTTACAGTTTTATATCCTTCTCTACGTAAGCCTGAGTTTTGTTTAGGTTGTTGGGTGGTTATATTGTCAGTTGGCTGCATTTTTAGTGCCGTTATCATCACTGATCTCGTCTTGTAAAAAAACTGTTTCGTTGAAATTCTCGTCCTCCGTCTCCTCATCATTCATCAATCAGTTATCATCGATCATCACTGATCATCATCTTAATGCTTCTCCTCTTACGAGATTTTACCCTACTTCTCATTCTTCTCTTCTTTCTCCACTTTCTACGCCTTCATCTAGTCCTCTACGCTCCACCCTTCTCCCTCCTCCCACAACTCTTCTCCATTCCTCCTCCCACAGCTCTTCTCCATTCCTCCTCTCACAACTCTTCTCCATTCCTCCTCCCACAACTCTTCTCCATTCCTCCTCTCACAACTCTTCTCCATTCCTCCTCCCACAACTCTTCCCCATTCCTCCTCCCACAACTCTTCTCCATTCCTCCTCCCACAACTCTTCTCCATTCCTCCTCTCACAACTCTTCTCCATTCCTCCTCCCACAACTCTTCTCCATTCCTCCTCCCACAACTCTTCTCCACTCCTCCTCCCACAACTCTTCTCCATTCCTCCTCCCACAACTCTTCCCCATTCCTCCTCCCACAACTCTTCCCCATTCCTCCTCCCACAACTCTTCCCCATTCCTCCTCCCACAACTCTTCTCCATTCCTCCTCCCACAACTCTTCTCCATTCCTCCTCCCACAACTCTTCTCCATTCCTCCTCCCACAACTCTTCTCCATTCCTCCTCCCACAACTCTTCCCCATTCCTCCCACAACTCTTCTCCATTCCTCCTCCCACAACTCTTCTCCATTCCTCCTCTCACAACTTCTCCATTCCTCCTCCCACAACTCTTCTCCATTCCTCCACCCACAACTCTTCCCCATTCCTCCTCCCACAACTCTTCTCCACTCCTCCTCCCACTACTATTCTCAACTTTCTTCTGACAGAAATGTCGACACGTGTTGTGTACACATTCGTGTCGCTTCCTGAGTACAAGGGCGGTAGTGCCCTAACACACGAGTACATTTTTAACCTCCCCTGTCATAACTGTCAGTGACAGACGATATATATTCAGCAGAGACTTCCTTTTCACTGCAGTTTTCAGGCAGAGATATGAACACATGTTAGGTATATATCCCTGTCACTTGTTGCATGCGAATGGGGGAATATACCAAGTGTTTATTTTAGTTTTCTTTACTTCCTTTTTTTTATCTTTCTCGTCGGATAGAGAGAAATATTCAATTAGAGGTCCATTTCTTCATCATCAGAGAGAAATATTTATTCAATTCAAGTTCCATTTTCTTCATCATTTAGGGAAAAATATTCGATTAAGGTTCCATTTTTCTTCATTAGTTTTTTAATGATTTTAATTCTCTTTTCTTTCATCTTTTTTATCGGATAGAGAAAAACTGTTCAACTAAAGTTTTTCTTCTTCATTCCTTTTTATTATCACTTTGTGTAAGTTAAGCAAAACAATTTAAGTGATTTATATAAATTAAAGATATTAGGGATTTAAGTGTGTTAATTAAAAATAATAAACTCATTAGGCAGTGTTTATACTCATTATCTATCTTCTTAATAATGATTAGTATAAATTAAGGATAAGAATTTTAATTTTCTTAATTAAATGTTATAATTACTCTTATAAAACAGTGTCTTTCGTCACGTTGGTGAGGAAAGACACTTAATATTTCCAAACACGAAGCACACACAAAACTCTCAGAACGGGAGGGAGTCTAACCCATGTTAAGAAAACTAAAAGGCCAGTGCTCCCACCCTCGGTGCGTACACACTGAGAGGTTACTGTACCTCTCAGTGCTGTTTTTAATGTAGTCTTTAAAAATATATTGACAAACTATGGCGTTACCCACTCATAGCTGTGACCATAATGCTGTAATATGTTTTTATTTATCCATTTTGTAACTTTTTATATGCTAAGTATTTTAATTATTTATTTTTAAGGGATTGAAATATTCTTGTCTGGTGGTGATTAGGTTACATGCAGCCTTGACGACCCTCGTGTAGTCGAGGAACTTTGAACTCCCTTCCCTCCCCCTCACTAACCAGCCAATCAACCTGCCATGCAGCCTTGACGACCCTCGTGTAGTCGAGGAACTTTGAACTCCCTTCCCTCCCCCTCACTAACCAGCCAATCAACCTGCCATGCAGCCTTGACGACCCTTCGTGTAGTCGACGGACATTGAACTCCCTTCCCTCCCCCTCACTAACCAGCCAATCAACCTGCTCCCACCCCTGTACCGTAACTAGAAGATGCGGATCTTGTTCGACCAGCAGGTCTTTGCGGCCAAAGTTCTAGTCTCTTAGTTTTAGAACTACCTTGCTATGGATTCTAATCCTATCTTATTTTTGAGCTGTTGACAGTCGAATTGTTACGATTTCGGGAGTTACGTATTGATTTAAGGGTTAAATACTGGTTCTTGTAACCAGGAACTCTTGGATTAGTTTAGCAAATGATATGGACTGGTTCCTTGGTGATCGCTCTTGCCTCTTGGTGAGGGATTTTTGCCTCTATGTAAGGGGCTCTTGCCTCTTGGTGAGGGGATCTTGCCTCTTCGTGAGGGACTTTTGCCTCTTGGTGAGGGACTTTTGCCTCTTGGTCACTGTAGCACAAGTGATGGAGGAGGTAGGAGTCTTAGGAGGGTGAAATTTACCCGGATGAAGGTGGTAAATTAAACACATGTACAAGATTTAGGTATCTTTATTGTAGAAGAGTTTCCCCACAAAGTAGCTTCATCAATCCAATACAAAAAGAATGGTGAATATCAGGAGTAGTTTGAGGTAATCAGTCCCTCTGCCTGGAGTCGAGGTAATCAGTCCCTCTGCCTGGAGTCAATGTAATCAGTGCATCAATCTAATAAAGCTATATCAATCCATCAATGTTTATAAAATTGATGGACTGATTACATCGACTCCAGGGTGAGGGACTGATTATCCTAAACTCCTCCTAATTTCCACCACTTTTCTCTTTATTGGACCGATGAAGCCACTGTTTGGCGACACATTCCCACAATAAAGATACCCAAGTGTTACACATGTGTCTAAGTTATCAACTTGTCTGTTCTCTGAACCATTCACCAACATTCGAGGAAGAAGGTATTGACGTGTCCCTCGTGTAGACATAACACAGGGATTTAACCGGTTGGACTGATTAATTAATAAATACAACAATATCTTGATTAGTTGGGTGAAAGTCTCACAGTAACACAAGGCTGTCGTGTGACGTAATGACACTAAACAAGCTTTCGTGAGGACAAGGTACCGTTAAACCGAGACCTATTATACTATCTCCTTCGGATATGGTGGACGTGAGAAATCACAACACGCTTGGAATTTCATTTTTCCACAGTGGTTATTCTGCATATTGTGATATCACCTGTTTACTGTGATCTTATTTGCATATATATGTCATGAAGAATAAGTAAAACTTACGATTTTGGCTTAAATAGCGACGCTCTTCTTGCCGAATAAAGCAAGCGAAAATTTATGTATGCAATAATTTCGCAAAAAGTCATTTTGGAGAAAATTTCCGAAAAGACTTTATTTTAAATGAGTTCTTGCTAATTGATCAGTTTTACATATACGACACTACACACACACACACACACACACACACACACACACACACACACACACACGCGGGAACCATACATAGTTTTAAGGCGAGGTATGATAAAGCTCATGTAGCAGGGAGAGAGAGGACCTAGTAGCAATCAGTGAAGAGGCGGGGCCAGGAGCTATGACTCGACCCCTGCAACCACAAATAGGTGAGTACAAATAGGTGAGTACACACACACACACACACACACACACACACACACACACACACACACAAATGCAAAGTCATGAAGATAGGGGAAGGGCACAGAAGACCACAGACAGAGTATAGGCTAGGTGGCCAAAGACTGCAAACCTCACTCAAGGAGAAAGATCTTGGGGTGAGTATAACACCGAGCATGTCTCCGGAAGCACACATCAATCAGATAACTGCTGCAGCATATGGGCGCCTGGCAAACCTGAGAACAGCATTCCGATACCTTAGTAAGGAATCATTCAAGACACTGTACACCGTGTATGTCAGGCCCATACTGGAGTATGCAGCACCTGTTTGGAACCCGCACTTGATAAAGCACGTCAAGAAACTAGAGAAAGTACAAAGGTTTGCAACAAGGTTAGTTCCAGAGCTAATGGGAATGTCCTATGAAGAAAGATTAAGGGAAATCGGCCTGACGACACTGGAGGACAGGAGGGTCAGGGGAGACATGATAACGACATATAAAATACTGCGTGGAATAGACAAGGTGGACAAGGACAGGATGTTCCAGGGAGGGGACACAGAAACAAGAGGCCACAATTGGAAGTTGAAGACACAAATGAGTCAGAGAGATAGTAGGAAGTATTTCTTCAGTCATAGAGTTGTAAGGCAGTGGAATAGCCTAGAAAATGACGTAGTGGAGGCAGGAACCATACACAGTTTTAAGACGAGGTTTGATAAAGCTCATGGAGCGGGGAGAGAGAGGGCCTAGTAGCAACCGGTGAAGAGGCGGGGCCAGGAGCTAGGACTCGACCCCTGCAACCACAAATAGGTGAGTACAAATAGGTGAGTACACACACACATATATATATATATAATATATATATAATGTATGTGTATATATATATATATATATATATATATATATATATATATATATATATATATATATATATATATATATATATAGTTTTAAAAATAGGTTGGATAAGTACATGTGTGGGTGTGAGTTAGACCTGACTAGCTTGTGCTACTAGGTCAGATGCCGTGCTCCTCCCTTAAGTGAATGTGACTGACCTGGGAGATTTGGACCTGCCCCGCATGGGCCAGTAGGCCTGCTGCAGTGTTCCTTCTTTGTTACGTATTTATGTTCTTATATACACAAGAAGTGAATATCTTTCGGTGCATGTGCATTCCGAGAGGTCAATTTAATCCCTGTTTTAGGGATTAAATTATTCTTGGTTACAAGGTGACATGCAGCCATAATGACCCTTTGAGTCTTCGCTCTGCTTAACGCTCAGCTAATCAACCTATGGTGGCGCAAGGAAGCGGCTATTTCTTGACATCTCTAAGACGTAGGATCAACGGTACCACGAGTCATCATATGAGAGGAAAATAAGATTAAAATATTCCCCCCTAACAAGCTCTCAATACTGTACCATTAAAACCGATTTCTCTGTTAGGGATGGCTGGTTCAATCTACTGTCGTGGGGTAGTGGTTCAATCCACTGTTGTGGGTGGCTGGTTCAATCCACTGTTATGGGTGGCTGGTTCAATCTACTGTTGTGGGTGGCTGGTTCACTCCACTGTTGTGGGTGGCTGGTTCACTCCACTGTTGTGGGTGGCTGGTTCATTCCACTGTTGTGGGTGGCTGGTTCAATCCACTGTTGTGGGTGGCTGTTCAATCCACTGTTGTGGGCGGCTGGTTCAATCCACTGTTGTGGGTGGCTGGTTCAATCCACTGTTGTGGGTGGCTGGTTCAATCCACTGTTGTGGGTGGCTGGTTCATTCCACTGCTGCGAGTGGCAGGGTCAAGTCAATGTTGTTGTAGGGTGGCATTCTGTGGGGTGGCATACCACAGATTATGGCACTGATGCCGGTGACATGCACCTAATTGGAAGAATTGTATTGACGTCCTACATATCCTGGGATCATCTCTCATTCATCATTACAGTGTGGCCCCCTATGGCTTTAGCGCTTTTCCTTGAAAATATTAATTTATTATTATTATTATTATTATTATTATTATTATTATTATTATTATTATTATTATTATTATTGCTCCTATTGCTGCTGCTATAGAATTAATAATAGTAATATTAATAAAAATAAGTGTAATAATAATTAAAATATATCGAGGTAGGAATGCAGATTAAACGGCATATAAAAATTCTATACAAATTTGTTTCCTTCCCAACACATAATGACTATAAACATTTCATCATACTGTATTTAAACTTCTTGTTTGTTCTTCATTAAAAGCGAGTAATTATTCCTGGCTGAAATATCTATGAAATGTGTGTGTCGTGTTTTAACATGCATTTACAAACTTTAATTATAAAATACAAAATGATTCGTAATATTAAGAGATGTGATTGCAGGAGATACTGATATTTTCTTACGAATAAAACATCATAAGAACACCGAGAGGGTTTTTTTTTTAGTGTATATACATCGGGAGGTTTGTATTTATGTATGTATACCGGGAGGTTTGTGTTTATATACACTGGGAGGTGGGCAGTCTATGTATATGTACCAGGAGATGTGAAGTCTCTATGTATATACACCAGGAGGTATGCAGTCTGTGTATATACACCGGGTGGTGTATCTGTATATTCACAGGTATGTATCTCCGTGTATCAGAGAGAGGTGTGTATCTCTTAGTGTGTGTATACAGGGAAATATCTCTCTCCCTGCATATACACACACAGATGGGTATACACCGACAGTGGGTATACACAGACAGATGCATATCTCTCAGGGTATATTCACTGAGAGTTCTTTTAATCGCTATTTTAGGGATTAAAGTATGCTTAACTGGTGACATCATTCTCTCTCTCTCTCTCTCTCTCTCCCTCGTGATAAAAATCTAATTCATGGAAAAAATAATGATTAGAAGTTCATTATATTACATAAAAATTAGAAAATAGCTTTTTAAAGCTCCTTATTTAGAAAAATTTAAATATAATGTGAGAGTCGTTTAATTACTAAACTTTGCACATAGAACAACATAGCGTGTCTCGGCATATAATTAAGGTAATTACATGGTAGTTATATTTAAGAGGCAAGAAGATTGAATTATTTAAGAAGATCGATTAATATAATTACATTTTGGGAGTCACAGTTCATAGAAATGATGATTGGATCACTTGTGGTAATGGAATTAGTGAAAGAACTTGTTGGTAGTTACATTTAAGTTACGTTCAGAACGTTCAATTTCTTTGTTGCTGGTAGTTACGTTTATGTGAAGTTACCTTCAGAACGTTCAATTTCCTGGTTCATGGTAATTACATTGTAGTTACCTTCAGAACGTTCAATTTCTTGGTTCATGGTAATTACATTGTAGTTACCTTCAGAACGTTCAATTTCCTGGTTTATGGTAATTGCATTGTAGTTACCTTCAGAACGTTCAATTTCTTGGTTCATGGTAATTACATTGTAGTTACCTTCAGAACGTTCAATTTCCTGATTCATGGTAATTACATTGTAATTACCTTCAGAACGTTCAGTTTCCTGCGAACTATCTATCAGTCGTTCCTTTCCGTCCAATCTATTGTTGCATTCACGGAGGAAGCACTAAACCCGTGAGGGTTAGGCAGTGCCTGGGAATGGCAGGCAATAGTTTCGATCCACGTGATGGACGAATAGCTCCATTTCCTTGGATCAAGATCTATCCACCACCATCGTTATTCAGAAAAGCCCTTTTTGGTGTCTATATTATTGATAAGATTCATAATTAAATTATTTTTTGCACTCGCGGGGAAGCGCTAAATCCGTACGGGTCATGCAGTGACCGGGAATGGGAGGCATCTACAATGAAATTTGTTTCAACGCCTTGAATCAAGAGCACTTCATTTTTATTCATTAACTTTCTCGGACATATATATGCATAAAAACCACTGTGAAAGAGTTGTGAAATTCCAAGCGCTTTCGTGACTTCTTACATTATCAAGTATATATATATGTCGTGCCGAATAGGCAGAACTTGCGATCTTGGCTTAAATAGCAACGCTCATCTTGCCATATAGGACAAGTGAAAATTTGTGTAT
The DNA here is from genome assembly GCF_038502225.1 of Cherax quadricarinatus. NCBI lineage: Eukaryota > Metazoa > Arthropoda > Malacostraca > Decapoda > Parastacidae > Cherax > Cherax quadricarinatus. The sequence continues at coordinate 11,541,315 of NC_091370.1, forward strand.
GCAATAATTTCGCCAAAATCATTCTGAACCTAACGAAAAAAATATATTTCACTGTGTTTGTTTAGTATAAAATTATTGTAAACAAATCTAAAATATATTTAGTTGGGTTAGGCTAAAATAAATTGCGCTTGTTATAATAAGGTTAGGTAAGTTTTCTAAGTTCCTTTTGGTGCAAAATTATAAATTTTTACATCAACATTAATGAAAAAAATATATCTTAAAACGTATAAGAGAAAATTTTAGAAAGGACTTAATTTTAAATGAGTTCTTGCTAATTGACCAGTTTTACATATTCGGCACGACATTACATATATATATATATATACATATATATATATATATATATATATATATATATATATATATATATATATATATATATATATATATATATATATATATATATATATATATATAGGGGGATAAGTCTGTTGAGTATACCTGGTAAAGTGTATGGTAGAGTTATTATTGAAAGAATTAAGAGTAAGACGGAGAATAGGATAGCAGATGAACAAGGAGGCTTTAGGAAAGGTAGGGGGTGTGTGGACCAAGTGTTTACAGGGAAACATATAAGTGAACATTATTTAGATAAGGCTAAAGAGGTCTTTGTGGCATTTATGGATTTGGAAAAGGCGTATGACAGGGTGGATAGGGGGGCAATGTGGCAGATGTTGCAGGTGTATGGTGTAGGAGGTAGGTTACTGAAAGCAGTGAAGAGTTTTTACGAGGATAGTGAGGCTCAAGTTCGAGTATGTAGGAAAGAGGGAAATTATTTCCCAGTAAAAGTAGGCCTTAGACAAGGATGTGTGATGTCACCATGGTTGTTTAATATATTTATAGATGGGGTTGTAAGAGAAGTAAATGCGAGGGTCTTGGCAAAAGGCGTGGAGTTAAAAGATAAAGAATCACACATAAAGTGGGAGTTGTCACAGTTGCTCTTTGCTGATGACACTGTGCTCTTGGGAGATTCTGAAGAGAAGTTGCAGAGATTGGTGGATGAATTTGGTAGGGTGTGCAAAAGAAGAAAATTAAAAGTGAATACAGGAAAGAGTAAGGTTATGAGGTTAAAAAGATTAGGTGATGAAAGATTGGATATCAGATTGGAGGGAGAGAGTATGGAGGAGGTGAATGTATTCAGATATTTGGGAGTGGACGTGTCAGCGGATGGGTCTATGAAAGATGAGGTGAATCATAGAATTTATGAGGGGAAAAGGGCGAGTGGTGCACTTAGGAGTCTGTGGAGACAAAGAACTTTGTCCTTGGAGGCAAAGAGAGGAATGTATGAGAGTATAATTTTACCAAAGCTCTTATATGGGTGTGAAGCATGGGTGATGAATGTTGCAGCGAGGAGAAGGCTGGAGGCAGTGGAGATGTCATGTCTGAGGGCAATGTGTGGTGTGAATATATTGCAGAGAATTCGTAGTTTGGAAGTTAGGAGGAGGTGCGGGATTACCAAAACTGTTGTCCAGAGGGCTGAGGAAGGGTTGTTGAGGTGGTTCGGACATGTAGAGAGAATGGGGCGAAACAGAGTGACTTCAAGAGTGTATCAGTCTGTAGTGGAAGGAAGGCGTGGTAGGGGTCGGCCTAGGAAAGGTTGGAGGGAGGGGGTAAAGGAGGTTTTGTGTGCGAGGGGCTTGGACTTCCAGCATGCATGCGTGAGCGTGTTTGATAGGAGTGAATGGAGACAAATGGTTTGTAATACTTGACGTGCTGTTGGAGTGTGAGCAAAGTAACATTTATGAAGGGGTTCAGGGAAACCGGCAGGCCGGACTTGAGTCCTGGAGATGGGAAGTACAGTGCCTGCACTCTGAAGGAGGGCTGTAAATGTTGCAGTTTAAAAACTGTAGTGTAAAGCACCCTTCTGGCAAGACAGTGATGGAGTGAATGATGGTCAAAGTTTTTATTTTTCGGGCCACCCTGCCTTGGTGGGAATCGGCCAGTGTGATAATAATAATAATAATAGATATATATATATATATATATAAATATATATATAGATATATATATATATATACATATATAAATATATATATATATGTCGTGCCGAATATGTAAAGCTGGTCAATTAGCAAGAACTTATTTAAAATTAAGTCCTTTCTAAAATTTTCTCTTATACGTTTAAGATATATTTTTTTTATTAATGTCAATGTAAAAAATTTTAATTTTCCACCAAAAGAATCTTAGAAAGCTTACCTAACCTTATTATAACAAGAGCAATTTATTTTAGCCTAACCCAACTAAATATATTTTATATTTGTTTACAGTAATTTAATACTAAACAAACACAGTGAAATATATTTTTTTCGTTAGGTTCGGAATGATTTTGGCGAAATTATTGCATACACAAATTTTCACTTGTCCTATATGGCAAGATGAGCATTGCTATTTAAGCCAAGATCGCAAGTTCTGCCTATTAGGCACGACATATATAAATATATAATGTCGTGCCGAATAGGTAAAACTGGTCAATTAGCAAGAACTCATTTAAAATTAAGTCCTTTCTAAAATTTTCGCACTTGTGTCATTCTACCCAACATATTGTTGGTAATTCTACCAGCATTATTGACTAGGCTTCCAAGCGGTTCAGAGGGTTTCACTGAAAATTTCGAAGCCAGGCTGCTGATCACACCATCTGAGTGACAGCACTGACATGTCAAAACTGGCTTTGATAATGATAAAAGTTGGACGAAAATTATAATCTTTAGTGATGATTCTAACCATAAAGAAAATTAAATAAATCCCAAGTACTTTAGTGAACTCTCATTTACATTCTCAAGGAGTAAACACATCTACGAGTCACACTTGATGAATGAGACACATGGCGATACGTTGCCATGTTGAAGATACTTAAGGATTGCACAAGTGTCTAATTTATCAACTTGTCGGTTTTCTGGACCATTTACCTACGAGTCATAATTCAAAACGATAAGAGGAGATAATCTCTTTTGCAAAACCTTATTGTGTCACCTGAGCGCCTTCCCGTGCGATATCATGAAAACATCTTTCCCGATCGCCTTCAAACTTTCAACATCAGTGTATGAGGCGTAAAAGAAGACTTGGATTATTATTGGGGTGTATAGGTGCCAATTTTTAATTTTTATACAAGCCAGTAGCATAATAGTTACCATGCGATAACTCGAGAACGCCTGTTTTGATAGCATTCAAACTTTCAACACAGGTGAAACCTGCTAAGAAAACAAGATTCGGTTTCATACTGGATTGTATAGGTGTATATTTGCTGATTTTATTTAAAAGAAAGAGTGGTTTTTGCAGAGAGAGAAATTGACAATGTCTGACCTAATCAGCTAACTTTCACCGCTGGTGACTTGCTCCAGCAAAGGTTCACAAAGTTAGTTGGCTGAGTAAGTTCCCTTTTGCCAAATTCTGTTGCCTTTCCAGCACGCTGAAATGCCCGAATGGCAATTCGTCAGATAATGCACGTCTGAAATAGAGAACAGTTTGCTGCGTCAAGTGGCTTTGTACTGATGAATAACAGCAATCGATTTAACGGTTACTGTGCATTAATAACACACGTTATCTTGTGGCCTTCCTCTTTGTTCACCACCACTACCTGAGGTGTTCAACTTACTTCACCCTCTCCATTTTCCTCTCATTCCCTCTCCCTTTCTTCTCCACACTTTCATTCTATTCCTCACTCCATGTCCTAATAATAATAATGAAAATTTTATTTCTGCAAACAATGTCTGTAGAGAGATGTGTGACCTTCAGTTGTGCTTGCAGAAAACCATAGTTATGCAGAGCATCTCTCTCTCTCTCTCTCTCTCTCTCTCTCTCTCTCTCTCTCTCTCTCTCTCTCTCTCTCCCTTCCTCTCCCTCTGACCACCCAGCGGCTAATGGAAGCAAGATTAATGGAGACTCCCTCTTTAAGGGAATCTAGGAAATATACTCTACTTAATACATTTCAATAAGACAGGTAAACACGTATTCTGGGCATCTAAACTGAGAATCTTGTATATATGGCTACGCAAGGAAGAGTTATAGAACGATCACCTACCTTTTGGCCTGTAATTCTGGATGTCTATCTGACGGTCTGTATGTCTGCTGTCTACCTGTCTTGCTCTCTTTCTCTCTGCCTCCTTTTAAAACCACGTCTTGTTAATTAAAAAATATTTTAAAAGCCTCGCCTCTGGAAGCATATACTAAAGAAAATTTAATTTCAAAACCAAACATCCGATTTTTAATTAAACCATCTCGATTAGACCTAACCCCCCTTGCAGTTTCCTGCCTAAAACACCCAGCGATGCCTGTTAAACCACAGGGGATACACACCAGCCACGTTTTAACAGGATTACATTAAGGCAATTTTTGGGCCCCATCTGGAGTGCTAAATTTCAACACCTGGAAAATAGTTCCTCCCAGCGGACACTTCATGTGTGGGATGGAATTTTTCACCGTGAAATAGATTGATTAAAAATCCTTTAAGAAATTACGTAAGGAGTTACTTCTTTTTTTGAGTTTATACGTACGAATGCTGGTATGCATTTAAATGTATTAAAATAGTGTTTTTTATATAACAAACTCCTAGGACAGAAAGTTTAGACACAACGGACGTGATGAACGTTGGTACACACAACGGACGTAATAAACGTTGGTACACACAACGGACGTAATAAACGTTGGTACACACAACGGACGTAATAAACGTTGGTACATACAACGGACGTAATAAACGTTGGTACACACAACGGACGTAATAAACGTTGGTACACACAACGGACGTAACACACATGCTCACATTACGGACAACCAATGTCCCAATATAACGCCAATTGGTAGAATTACTGACAATATGTTAGGTAAAAGGGCACAAGTTTCGCTCATGGACAGCGAAACGTTGCCAAAATAAAAGTCACGTTAGTTGCACATAAACTAGCCGCTTCGGTGGCAAAATCTATGCCCTCAGCTGTGCTAATTTTGCCCATCTCTAATTTTCTTTACCTTCATTTACCTATCTATGAACATTTGCCCTAAGGAAAAGATTAATAGGACTGAAATACATTAGAATTTAATTCAATGATAATCGCATATTGACATGAGAGACTGACTCACGAAATCGTAATGACACGATTGCAAACAAACCATACCCCGGCCGGGATTGAACCCACTAGACCAGCTAGCCAAGGATGGCTAGCTGGTCTAGTGGCTAACGCGACGGTCTGGGGTTTTGAGACTCTGACCGCGGGTTCAATCCCGGCCGGGGTATGGTTTATGAGAGACTGGATGAATCCAAAGTCAGCTGTGTGGTAGCACTGGACATTGCTGGCGCTTTCGACCGGGTGTGGCACCAGGGCCTCTTAGCAAAACTTCAAGCACTGGGAATTGCAGGCTCTACGCTATGTCTCCTCAGTGATTACCTTCATGGCAGATCTCTAAGTGTAGTTCTCAATGGAACGGAATCAGCAAGACATCCTATTGGGGCAAGTGTTCCACAAGGAAGCGTGCTGGGACCATTGTTATGGAATGTCTACTTCAACGACCTTCTTCATCTCATCCCAGAATCACATGCATATGCAGATGACTGCGCACTGACATTCACTTATCCAAGAGAAGAAATGCCAGCAACATCAATCACCAGCTGAGAGCTATATCAGCTTGGGGAAATAGATGGCAAGTAACATTTGCACCTGAGAAAACGCAAATGATGATCGTCTCTAGGCACCATGATGATAATGCTGGTGCAGTAGTAAGGATGAATGGGAGGGTATTGGCACCTGGAGAAGAAGTTGATATCCTTGGGGTGAAATCTGACTCGAAACTAACCATGAAGAACCATGTTGTAAATCTTGCAAACAAGGCAGCCAGGAAGCTTACAGCACTTCGCCGTATCTCGCATCTACTTGACAGTAGGGGTTGCAAGATTCTGTACGAGGCACAAGTACGCTCGCACCTTGAGTATGCTCCACTTTCTTGGTTTGCCTGCCCCTCCCCCCTCTCATCTGCGACTGCTTGACAGAGTAGAGAACAGAGCAAGACGTTTCATCTCTCGCCTGGACCCATCCTGGATAGATCTGTCATTTCAGCAGAGCCTTCAACATAGGAGGGATGTGGGTGGTCTTACTGTTATGTACAAGGCCAATACTGTCAAAGTACCACACTTGGATTCACTTCGAGGACAGCGTGAAACAAGCTTTTATGCCACAAGACTGGCAGAAAGCAGCAATTTCACTCTGGCTGTACCCTTCTCCAGAACTTCACTCCATCTGAGATCCTATATACCCAGGATGACTCGAGTATGGAACACATTCGTACAACATAATGATGTCAACGAGATAGTCAGTTGATCAAATGAAAATGCTGGCCCACATATGGCTCCAACTTCATCCTGTTCCCTACTTGTATGTCTCATAACAATAAAAATGCTTTCAAATGAGCTGATGTAGGTAACAGCTCTTAGCTTGTCAATAAAGTTAGGAATCCTTAACCTGTAAATAGCTTGTCAATAAAGCTAGGGATCCTTAACCTTGTCAAACCCTGTGTAAAAAAAAAAAAAGAGAGAGAGAACGTGAGAAAATGAATTCTTATGTGTTTCAATGATGGATAGGTCTTGAGGGAGAGAGAGCAAGGGGGATAGGGAGAAAGGGAATAAACGGGAGAGATAGAGATTCAAGGGAGGTAGATATGGAAAGACGGAATAACAAAGGAAGAAAAAACTAATTTAGGGTGATAAGTAAGTAGTAGGGGATAGAGAGAGAGTAACATGAGGGACTGTGTGTGTGTGACGGATAGACAAAGAGGGAGGAAGGAGAAAGGAGGGTGTGGAAGAGAAAGAGAGGGAGCATCTGAGGCATGATAGGTGTAACATACGAAGTAAAATAAGGAACAGGAGACAGAGGAAGATGAAATAATATCGGAAAACATAGAGAAACATTTATATCTTTTTATGTATAAGTGATAATTATGAGAGAGAGAGAGAGAGAGAGAGAGAGAGAGAGAGAGAGAGAGAGAGAGAGAGAGAGAGAGAGAGAGAGAGAGAGAGAGAGAGAATTTGCATAAACCCCCCAAACCAAAATATATACAAATCACTCACAATTTTTTCTATCTTAACATAAAATTAAAAACTTTTCTGATCACTTTCATCAAAATTCTTAACAGTTTATTGAGAAATTCTCTTTAATGTAAGTGGGTCAGTATATTGATTTATTCTTATGGGGGAAATAGATAATCTCAGAAATCACACACTGCCTGAGGAATGGGAAGCAATCAGTTTCCCTAGATCAAGAGCCCTTCACTAACGTCAAGGAACCTCTATGACTGACCTTGTATCTGAGTTAGGCCGGGCATCCTCTGGCTTGCTTATCCTTGCAAAATTAGACATATATGCATCACCTTGGGATCTTTATTTGTAGATGTTTTGCCAATCAATGTTTTTTTCACTTCAGAAAAAATTATCATTCTCCCAGGCTTGAAGAACCATACACAGAAGCCGGTGGAAGATGAGGTGGTCAGTCCCTAAGCCTTGCAGAACTATAGACACGATTTAGTGTAAGACTGGGCAATCAGTCCCTCAGTCTTGCAGAATTATACAGAAGACAGGAAGATCAGGTAATCAGTCCTTCAGCCTCGCAGAATTTTATGCAGAAGGCTGGTAGCCGGTGTTCGTTACCTTAGTCTTGATAAACCACTGATCGGATATCATCAGCTCTCTCGTTCTGGCTTCTAGTTGGGGAGGCTTGTTTAGCTAATCCAATAATTAACTCATTTACAATAACCCATTATTGCTCAAGGTGATCTTGATAACTTCCTTTTTTAAATCGATTTTCCATTCCTGCCCATCTCAAATATTTCAAAATACTCGAGCGATCTTTTTAAATTTATCCTAGTTGTCCGAAAAGTTTTTCCTATTTGCTAAATTTCATTTATCCTCAAATTATTCATCAAATATCCAGTATCCGGCTGTTTGCTTCATCTGAATAGCCATGGATGCGGTGGAGAGTCCATTAGGAGCTTGAAACATTGGTTAGAATCCCTGAATGGCACTCAAAACAATGCCACATGATGGATGGTCCTGGAGGCTGGGAGAGGGAAGACCCCCTGTTGGGATGGATGCCCAGGTGGGGAAAGGAGAGAGGGAAGAGGCTGGGAGGGAAGAAAGTGGGGAGGGAGTTGGAGAGATGAAAGGGTGGGGGGTATTGTTGAGCGATGGCGCTTAAGTGTTAAGATTTATAATAGATTAAGTGGTGTGTGTGTGTGCTCACCTAAGTGTGTTTGTAGGTGTCGTGTCTTGGCTCCTGGCCCCCGCCTCAGCTTACTGCTTGCCTGAGTCATTCTCTGTTATAGCCTCAAGTGCCCATTCATGCCTGTTCTTAACGCTTAATGAGTGTGTGTGTGTGTGTTAGAGAGAAAGAGAGAGAGAGAGAAATTTAATTTTAGCAACACACAATTCTTGTCATCACAGCCAAGGGATCCTAAAAACTTTCTTCAGTTATTTATGAAGAGGGAGATATAGCAAGTAATAAATATATATATATTTTATAGAGAAATATATGGAGAAAGATTTTGCTTTCAAATGATTGCAGTAATACCTCTGGGTATTATTACGACGTCATTGATGTCCACAGAGATAAATGGGTTGAAAGGAGAAGAGAAATGGAGGAAAGGAGAGTAAAGAGAGATGTAGAGGAGGAAAAAAGAGGGGGGATTAGAGAGAGAGAGAGAAAGGTAGAAGGAGATGAGGGAAGGAAAGAGAGGTAATATAGGAAATGAGAAATGACGATAGCAGAGGGAAAGGAGGAAAGGAAGAAGATAAAGGGAGATGGAGAGAAGGAGAGCATTGTCACTAATACATTATAAGATGCTTCTTGTGAAAGATGTGACACTAAGTAAAGGAAGATGTCCTATGGAAGGAAAGGAAAAAGAAGGTGGATGACAAAGAGGGAGGAGGAGACAAATGAGGAGGAAAGAGGAGGCGAAGGACCAGTAAGGAAGATGAAAAGTGCGAGATGGACGGTGAGGAAGTAGGAAGTGAAGGAGACAGGAGAAGCAGGAAGGGGAAGGAAGGACTAGAAGGAAAACGAGGAGGAAAAAAGCGAGAAAGAGAAAGGTGAGACGGAAGGAAAATGAGGACATGAAAAGAGAAATACGATAGTGAAAAAGGAGGAGGAAGTGGAGGAGGAGGAAGATGACGGGAAGGAAGAAAATGTGGAAGAGGAGGACAAGAAGGGAGGAAGAGGTGGAATAAGGAAAATTATGAGAAGCAAGGAGGGGAAGGAAGTAAAGAGAGGAATTGACTTGAGAGGAATATCTCAACTTTCTTAAGAATCTGGGCACGTTTGTTCAGATGAAGGTTTTATGCCCTCAGATGAGGTCTTTATGCCCTCAGATAAGGGCTTTATGCCCTCAGATGAGGTCTTTATGCCCTCAGGTGAGGGCTTTATGCCATCAGGTGAGGACCTTATGCCCTCAGGTGAGGGCTTTATGCTCTCAGGTGAGGGCTTTATGCCCTCAAATGAGATCTTTATGCCATCAGGTGAGGACCTTATGCCCTCAGATGAGGTCTTTATGCCCTCAGGTGAGGGCTTTATGCCCTCAGGTGAGGGCTTTATGCCCTCAGGTGAGGGCTTTATGCCATCAGGTGAGGGCATTATGCCCTCAGGTGAGGGCTTTATGCCCTCAGGTGAGGGCATTATGCCCTCAGGTGAGGGCATAACATATAAGCAACAACTGGAATCTTTACTAAGTCTCAAGTTTCTTCTTGCATCTTTCAACTGAAACATCCAGTGATATAGAAAAAAATCAACTGGGTGATGAAAAATAAAACTCATCAGAATCATACAAGAAAACACAACGAATTTTTAAAAAATGCTTAAATAAACAAAGTCATTTTTCACTGGTGATTATATCTGAATTTCGCTGCGAAATTCAGATATAATCGAAATGGTAAATGTCGAACATTTGTTGAAATTTGAAAATAAGAAATGGGGGAAAACTTCGTAACTGAAGTCAATCGCCGTCGTGTCAAAAATGAAAAACTGCAGAAGGTGGAATTTGATGAAATACTCGAAAAGCGAAGTGTTGATATATAGCGGATAATTTGGTTTTAACTAGCAAATTATTGTATGTGTGTGTGTACACTTACCAGAGGTTGATTCACAGCTCCTGGTCCCGTCTCTTCGCTGATCGCTATTAGGTCCACTCTCTCATCTCCAAGAGCTTTATCGTACCTCCTTTTAAAGCTATATATGGATTCTGCCTCCACTACTCGTGCGTGTGTGTGTGTGTGTGTGTGTGTGTGTGTGTGTGTGTGTGTGTGTGTGTGTGTGTGTGTGTGTGTGTGTGTGTGTGTGTGTGTGTGTGTACGTACTCAACTATTTGTGGTAGCAGGGGTTGTTTCACAGCTTTTATATGTGTGTGTTTGTATACATATGTATATGGGTATATGAAAAACATAGAACTGGTTGAATCCTAAAACTCACAGGTCAGTGCTCTTTAGAACTCTCTTGCCATGAGTTAGAGCCCCACCCGTTCCGTGATTTCTCTACCAACGTGTTATTACGATTTTGTGAGTTTCACACACACACACACACACACACACACACACACACACACACACACACACACACACACACACACACACACACACACACACACACACACACACAAGAAAAACGAAAGCATGACAGAGGGGTCCAAGAGCAGTGTAAACCAGATAAGACTGTCCATAGGCCCCCCACAGGTTAATTAGTGCCCACCCTGTTCTCCCTTTTCCTCCTCCCCCCCCCCCGGGTTCTTCCCTAAGTGGTCGTCCACATGACCCTCTGTCTACACCACCACCCCCACCACAACACCCCCACCACAACACCCCCACCACCACACCACCACACCACCACCATCTTTACTGCCGAAAGGAAAATCATGAATTTTGGTCCCTGGGTACGAATGTCTGTCATAGACCAGGGCGCCAGTCTTCATTATTATTAAATGTCTGAACTCCTGAGGAAGACAACGAGGGAAGAAAACTGAAAACTTCGTTCTGTTTTCTGGTAAAATGAGTCTTCTACTAAGAGAAGGATTATATTCTTTATATTACCCTAAGCTATCATGTATGACAGACAAACGTCATATATATATTTATATATATAATATATATATAATATATATATATATATATATATATATATATATATATATATATATATATATATATATATATGCAATAAGATCACAGTAAACAGGTGATTTCGGAATATGCAAAACAACCACTCTGAAAAAATAGAGAAATTCCAAGCGCGGTCGTGACTACTCACATTATCAAGGAACTATAGTTCCTTGATAATGTGAGTAGTCACGAAAGCGCTTGGAATTTCTCTATTTTTTCAGAGTGGTTGTTTTGCATATATATATATATATATATATATATATATATATATATATATATATATATATATATATATATATATATATATATATATATATATATATTCAAGTGGTTAAATTTTACCCTGTTTGTCATATGCTTCACTGGTTGATTTTTTTAGGGGATTTTATAAATATTGGGTGTTTATTGCGACTGGTCTTTCGAGACCACTGTTAATATAGTTACTTTTTATTCGGGTAACGATTTTCTCATGTTCGTGTACATGTTGTGGTAATAACTTAACATCTTAATAATAATTTGACTTATTGGTATGGCAGTTATTAAAACTAGTTTTTACTCAATTGTGTTATAGTTGTTAACAAAGATGCACCTAATTTTCAAGGTTGGAGTTGTTACCTATGTCAGATTATTTAAAGACCTTCCTAAAAATTATCTGTTAAGTGGATATAAGAATAAACGTAGCCTTGATGCAGCTTCCATTACGTAGCAGAAAACTTAATATAATTATTTCCTTCATGAATATATGCCTTTTAAACTAAGATGTAGATTCAAATGCAAATTTGTTATTCTGATCGACACCATGCCTAACCCTTCTAGGGTAGGGTAGGTGCCTGAGTCCGAGCCTTAAGCTCATAAGACAGTCGTTCCCATTTGCCCCCTTGGGGCGGGGATGACAGACCAGAGAGGCCTAGCTTGTGGCTAGGCCTGGGGACAGTTGGTCCCAAAGATGAGGAGGTACTTGTGCCTCCTCCCATGGGAGACTTAGGTCTCAGACACTCCCTACAGAGGGAGCCAAGGCCGGGCCACCACTTGGAAAAGGCCCGGGCCGGGAGAATACCGGCGAATCTTTAATAATAATAATAAATAATTGTTATTCTTAATAAATATATACGTAAAAAAGTTATTTGCAAGCTTCCTCACAACCAGAAGTGATATATTAACACAGCTGTATACAGCTTATAATCAATAAATTCTTTATAGTTAAGGAACATGGGGAAGAAGATGAGGTAGTAGCCAACTAATAATAATAATAATAATAATAATAATCTTTACAAGTATATGTACAATGTATACAGGTCTAGCTGACGTCAATG